>NC_052517.1:4960682-5040813 GCF_014356525.2 Nilaparvata lugens | reverse complement strand
AATTTTTCTCCATTTTTTCAAAAATTTCAAAAAATAGAATTTATATTGAGAAATATTATACTGTGAAAAATTATTACCTACAGTGCGGTCCACGTTATAATGGCAGTGTTTGATTAACTTTGATGTTGCTATCCTTGTCTATCATTCCACAAAATAGGTGGTACTATCATTTTTTAGCTGTATAAAGATGGCAAATATGTTTTTGACAATCTTCTTCTTCTTCTGCTTCAATCGTCCGATTGGTTGGCAGCTTTCCATCTTTGTCTGTCCAGAGCCAGCTGTTTTAGTTGGGTATAGCTCTGGACCCCGAGATCCCGGGTTATCTGCTTCAAATATTGTAGCCGGGGTCTTCCACGAGCCCGTTGTCCACTGATTGCACCTTCCAGTATTGTTAGCGTGAATTCGCTGTGTCTTATAATATGTCCTATCCAAGAATGCCGTCTGTCCCTAAGAGATTTCAATAGAGTTTTTTGTGTCTCTTCAGCCCTTTGAAATACTTCTTCATTTGTTATTCTATCGGTCCATTTTTTTCAGCATTCGCCTCCAACACCATACTTCAAATGCATCAATTGCCTTTTCTTCCGCCTTACCGATAGTCCACGTCTCTGAGCCATATAGTGCAATACTCCAGATACAACTCTTTATAAGTCTCTTTCTCAAATCCAAATTCAGACTTTGGAGGAAAGCACATTCCGTTTATTGATGAAAATGGCCTTGGCTTCTCTTATACGGCGCTTTATGTCTTCTTTGTCTTTTCCATCCTCTGAAATAATGCTACCTAAGTATTTAAATTTTTTTACTTGTTGAGGGCGTTATTCTCTATCTTTACTATTTCAAAATCAGGATTCTTGAAGCAGATCATCACTTCTGTCTTAGCCTTATTTATCTCCATGTAAAATTCATTTTTGAGAATGTCATGCAAGGTATTCAGTGCGCTCTCTAGATTACCTTTATCTTGTGCCACTATTGCAATATCGTCTGCAAAGCGGAGCATTTGCACTCTTAATCCATTTACCTTGATTCCTGAACAATATTCCTTACATTTATTGACAGCCTGTTCTACATAGATATTGAACAAAAGCGGTGACAAACTATTATTGACAATATTACTATTATTACTATTTATTATTTGACAATATGGAAATATAATTGATTAAGGCAGAGAACAAGGAACGCTGCTCTTCTATCTTTATCCACTGCCATTATAACGTGGACCTCACTATAGTAAGTTTGAATAAGAAAATTTGACTGTGACTATGGATGTACTATAAATGAATAAATCGAAAGGAACAAAATAAATCTTAAAGTGGAATAGCCTTAATACTTGATTGTTATATTGAGATCAGAGAAAAATTTCTTGGTGTAGAATTAGTTATAATGATTTACCTGTGTACGATTGTGGCTTATGGTATTTAATAGTTCTATTTATTTGTTATTTGTGTTTACTTTTGTTACCATTTGAAGTTGTAATGCATTTTTACTTTCCTTGCCCTATTACCATAGGTAAGGAAAGTATTGCTTTCGAAAAAAATTAAGGTACCCCAATTTCTAAATTTCTATACGTTTCAAGGTCCCCTGAGTCCAAAAAACTGGTTTTTGGGTATGGTCTGTATGTGGTGTGTGTGTGTGTGTGTGTGTGTGTGTGTGTGTGTGTGTGTTGTGTGTGTGTGTGTGGTGTGTGTGTGGTGTGTGTGTGTTGTGTGTGTGTGTGTGTTGTGTGTGTGTGTGTGTGTGTGTGTGGTGGTGTGTGTGTGTGTGTGTGTGTGTGTGTGTGTGTGGTGTGTGTGTGTGTGTGTGTGTGTGTGTGTGTGTGGTGTGTGTGTGTGTGTGTGTGTGTGTGTGTGTGTGTGTGTGTGTGTGTGTGTGTGTGTGTGTGTGTGTGTGTGTGTGTGTATGAGTGTATGTGCGTCTGTGTACACGATATCTCATCTCCCAATTAACGGAATGACTTGAAATTTGGAACTTAAGGTCCTTACACTATAAGGATCCGACACGAACAATTTCGATCAAATGCAATTCAAGATGGCGGCTAAAATGGCGAAAATGTTGTCAAAAACAGGGTTTTTCGTGATTTTCTCGGAAACGGCTCCAACGATTTTGATCAAATTTATACCTAAAATAGTCATCGATAAGCTCTATCAACTGCCACAAGTCCCATATCTGTAAACATTTCAGGAGCTCCACCCCAGCAATGCAGATAGATTCCCAATTATCAGGCTTCAGATACAATTGAAACAAAAAAAATCAAGTGGAGTAGATTGAGCATGAAAATCTCTACAATTAATGTTCAGTAACATTTTCACCTAAAATTTAAAATAAGCTTTAAATTCGAGAAAATGTGATTATTCAATCGCAAATTATTGTTGATTCTATTAAATCATTCACTATGAAGAGATAGCAGACTTCGTGTGTCTGCAGCGCTATTGTCTTGTCACCAGCTGGCTCAAATCTTTGAATAGTAGACTTGAGATGCGCGTGAACACTAGCGTCAGGTGATCAATTTTCATAACGACAAGGAAAGTTGTGTGAGTGCGCCACACCAGATTTTTATGTTCTCTTTTGCTACTACAATAAAATATTTATTATTATTATTAATATAAGTGATATTCAGGTTATAAAGTCAGCATCCGATTAATATTGGTGTTGCTACCCTTGTCTGTCATTAGACAAAGCAGATAGCTCTATCCTTTTCCAACACCGCACCGATGCACTTTTAATGAATTCTACAAATTATGGGATATCTTCTCATGCTAAATTTTTCTCTATGGTATCACCATAAATGATACAGTATCAACACACATGATACAGTATTAGCACAATATAATACAGTATCATGTCAACATGTTACACTACACCATAATTTGATACAAAACTTGCAAACTTTAAATGAATTCTACAAACTATAATTAAACGAAAATCCAAATTAAATGCTGTAATTCACCCCGAAGACTTCTGCTACTGCAAATATTGACAACAGGGTAAACAGCTACAGTAGATGGAAATTCGATGAGCGCTACTATTCAAAAATTATTTGTCAGCCCGGGAAACGAACCCAGTACCTCCTACTTGCCGGTCAGGAATGCTTACCCTTACACCAAACTGACAATCTCTGGATAGCAAATCTCTGAATTCTACAAACCATGGGATATCATCTAATGCTATATTTTCCCTATGGATCACCATAAATGATACAGTATCAACACAATACGATACAGTATCACCACAAATGATACAGTATTAAAAGTAAATTCGTATGGCTTTTTGTTGGTGGGGAGTCCCTTGCGGGAAGGTCCCACCGCCTGAATATATAATTTAAGCCGTCAATGGGCCTTACGACTGTCATACTTCAGCCGGGACCGACAGTTTAACGTGCCCATCCGATAACACGGGAGTGATCTGGTTAAAAAACTTTTGGTATTGAGAGGTTTTGAACCCGGGATCTCTATGCTGCTACGCAAGCACTCTATCCACTAGACCACGGATCAATCCGATACAGTATTATCTCAACTCGATACACAACAAACACCATAATTTGATACAAAACTTTCAAACTAATGAATGCTACAAATCACGGGATATCTTATCATGCTATATTTTCCCTATGGATCACCATAAATGATACAGTATCATCATAATATGATACAGTATCATGTCAAATTAATACACAACACCATAATTTGATACAAAACTTCCAAACTAATGCGAATTCTACAAATCATGGGATAACTTCTCATGCTATATTTTCCCTATGGATCACCATAAATGATACAGTATCAGAACAATATGATACAGTATCATGTCAACTTGATACACAACACCATAATTTGATACAAAACTTCCAAACTAATGCGAATTCTACAAATCTTGGATATCTTCTCATGCTATATTTTCCCTATGGATCACCATAAATGATACAGTATCAACACACATGATACAGTATCAACACAATATGATACAGTATCACCTCAACTTGATACGCAACATCATAATTTGATACAAAAATTCCAAACTTTGAATGAATTCAACAAACCATGTGATATCTTCTCATGCTATATTTTCCCTTTGCTATGATTTTGCATTCAGAATATTCTTTATTGATTGATACAATAGGTACATCATAAAAATGATAGGGAGAGAAAAAAATAAGGTAACCTTGTGCCATTCCTCTCCCAAATCTCCCAAATTCAGATAGGGTTACACATAGTCCCAAATAGGTTGAGTCTTGTAGTTGTTCACTTCACAAAATTTTCAGTCCTTAATTATTCTCACAATTAATATAATAATAATATGGAGTGACCTGGCTGGCTGAGGTCTGGTGTCAGAGTTTTCAGGTCGCAACTGATCAATGTCAGGGCCTCTCACATGACCTAACGACTGCTTTTTTTTTGGCAGCCAGGACCGACGGTTTAACGTGTCCATCCGAAACACGGGAGTGGCCCGAAATAAATATCTTGCCCGGGCAGGAATTTGAACCAGGGCCTCTGAATCATAAAAACTAAATCATAAATCTGATCTACTCGACTACGGCCACTCCAATTATAAATCTATATATATATATATATATATATAAAAGCGAAATGGCACTCACTCACTGACTGACTGACTGACTGACTCACTCACTCACTCGCAGTATTAAAAATCTACCGGACCAAAAACGTTCAAATTTGGTAGGTATGTTCAGTTGGCCCTTTAGAGGCGCACTAAGAAATCTTTTGGCAATATTTTAACTCTAAGGGTTGTTTTTAAGGGTTTAAAGTTCGTCTTTTAGCATGTATATTCTTCTTCTCCCAATCTCTTAATATTATAATTGAAATTTCCATATCATATGTTACTATAGAACTATAATCTAGAGAGAGTACCTCTTCGAAACAGTTGTTAACTGGCAACTAAATTAATAATTTTGTCAGGTTGGCATTAAGTTGAGTTGACTTTGTTAGGTTGGCACCAAGTTGAAGATTTAAATGCATTTATCGCAGAAAAATTGATTGGGCACTGCTACTTCAATCCTGGGAATATTATATTACTAGCCGTCAGGCTCGCTTCGCTCGCCATATCCGTTTAGCCAGACGTAGTCTGGCCCCCGACTGGATTGTCCTAACATATGATAAAAATGCTCAAATGAAAAATGCAGGCGAGCGAAGCGAGCCTGCTGATCTCATTCTTGGACGATCCAGTCGGGGGTCCAGGGGGCGGAGCCCCCTGGCTAGATTGATTGATTGATTGAGTACTTTATTTATGTAGATTACAATATATACTGGCTTATACACTTATATACAATATAGCTTACAATACTGCAAAATTATAGATGAATTTACATAATATAGACTAAGAAAATAATTATTGAACTGTATATGATATGAAAAAGCAGTTTGTAATATAATAACTATAGATAATAATCATATTGTTATGCATCTACATAAATTGGCGGAGCTTTGGACATATCAATGTCCATTCTTCGGAAAGATATTAGAAATATCCTCCCCACTAACTCTCTACCACTACCCTCTACTAGACGGATATGGCGAGTGAAGCGAGCCTGACGGCTAGTATATACAAATAGTTATGTATTCAATGTTTCAGGAGATAGGCCTGATGGAACTCAATATACAGCAGAAGACGATAAATATTTGGAAACCTTCCTGGATATGATGGATAAATTCGATGCTAACAGAACAGACACACATAAAATACGCGCGTTTCTATTTGAAGGAGATGGCGTGAATAATGGTACCATGCAGTTGAAGGGCAGATTACTCGGTAAGTTGACAAATAAAAATTAATTTTACTAACTCTAGTGCGGTCCACGTTATAATGACATTGTTTGACTAGTAGTTCTGAGAACAGTAGACCTCACGCATTATTCTCATCCACAAGTACCTGATTGAAACTATAGACCTTATGGAAATACAGCAATAGACTGGCTTCTCCACACATCTGTGTAATCACTTGTCAGCTGATTTATGATGAATAATTCTGTAGTCTGATTTTTACTCTAATATTTGCGTATGAAGGAGGCTCCTTTTTCCTTTTATATTATCCTTGAAATGCAAAATTTCCAAAAACCTTGTACATACTTCGACGCGCAATTAAAAAAGGAACATACCTATCAAATTTCATGAAAATCTATTACCGCGTTTCGCCGTAAATGCGCAACATATAAACATATAAACATTAAGAGAAATGCCAAACCGTCGACTTGAATCTTACACCTCACTTCGCTCGGTCAATTAGCAATGGTATTGCTATCCTTTTCTATCATTCAACGAAGCGGATAGCTATATCTCTTTCTCGCTTTGCTTGGTTGCCAGATCTTTTAACAATGTAGAATTGATAATTAATTAACAAAATATTTTATCTTAATTAAGAAAATCCATTATGAAATTATTGAAAAATATAATGTCTTGTTGACCGAGCGAAGTGAGATCTAAGATTCAAGACGACGGTTTGCCATTTCTCTTAATGTTTGAATGTTTAAATGTCTATATATTCATATGTTGCGCATTTACGGCGAACGCGGTAATAGATTTTCATGAAATTTGACAGGTATGTTCCTTTTTAAATTGCGCGTCGACGTATATACAAGGTTTTTGGAAATGTTGCATTTCAAGGATAATATAAAAGGAAAAAAGAGCCTCCTTCATATGCCAATATTAGAGTAAAAATCAGACTATAGAATTATTCATCATAAATCAGCTGTCTAGTGGACTATAATACTACCCGTTCAAAAACATCGAACATCTTGAAAATGTATCTTCCCATCAACGTTGTAGACAGTTGCAGCCAGACCTGATAACAGCGCTCACACTCACATTCCGGGACGACACGTCACGGTACGATAGAAAAAAAGTTCTATGTTTATTTAGGATTTTTCTAGACATTTTAAATTGATACATTATTTATTAATTTTTGAGAAAACATAACAACAGGTCAATGTAACTTACTGAGCGCTAGGTCTATTGTTCACAGAGCTACTAGTTTAATAAAATATAATTGATCATTTTAAACGAGAATGAACAGTTAATATTACATCAATGAACCTGTATCAGCTACCGTCTATAGAAGACAGAGGATCGGCAACGTTGTTCTGCTATCTTTCTCCACTGCCATTATAACGTGGACCTCACTATAGAATAATATAACTTACTATGAGGAAGTATTATCAAGTATTAGTGTTGGTAATTAATTATTTTGTATAATTGGATCAATAAAATAATACAAGAATCACGTAAAGAATAGAGAATAAAGGTATAGGTCTAACAATTTATATTTATTCATTTATTCATATACAAATCATACTGATCCCTGGCTTTAAGGGTAACCGTCCACTGGAGCCGTATTCAACCGATCCTATCGGCCGTTGGATCGGACGAATTTGACGGCCGTTAATTCGGCCGAATATGGTCGTCCATTGTAACCGTTTACGTCAGTCTAGTTCAGTAGTTGGCTGGTTGCCAGAAAGTGAAGTGGCAAGCTAGTTAGTAGGCAAAGTCATTCTTCTGTGAGTGTTTACTCACAAATATAATAAAAAATTTTTATAAAATGAAAACAAGTTCAAAAAACAAAAACAGACAAGACTGTGATACAATTTCGAGGTTAGGACAGTGGCGCCATTTCACCAAACTGTTATGGGGGGGGGGGCAATAATCAAGAGGTATGGGGGGAAGGAATACGCCCAAAGGATAGAGGGTCATGGGTTTCCCCATAAATGTTACATTCGAAGATGTTATTAAATGCTTCATTTTCTCCAGTTTTATACAAATGTGGTTGAAGTATCAATATAAGCAATACTAATCATGAAGAATTTATTAGAAATATAGGCCTACAGAGAGGCCCTAAAGTAGGAATACACTGAAACAGATTTCTTAAATAATCATGGAAAAAGATAATTTTTTCTTTTACAATGACAATTTCAACAATTTCATTGGGGATTATATTCTAATTGGAAAATAACTTTCAGTTAGAAAGCTGAGGAAACAAATTTCACTGAAACAGATTTCTTAAATAATCATGGAAAAAGATAAATTTTTCTTGTACAATGACAATTTCAACAATTTCATTGGGGATCATATTCTAATTGGAAAATAACTTTCATTTAGAAAGCTGAGGAAACATTAAGATGTTCCCGTAATTCTCACCAACTCTGTACATACATTATTGATTGTCTGATTGTGCCCTTTCTTTTGCTTTCACGGTGACATCTTGCAACTTGTTAATTCTCACGTTGAAATTTATGCAATAACTCACTTATTGTGCCCTCATCAATAATTGTACCCATTCTATATTTAAGCTTCAACTATACCACAGAGAAAAATATATTCTTTATTACTCCGTAGCCATACTTTCAAGGCAATTTTGCTGCATTGTTGATACTGTAGAAGGAATTATACTTTGCTGTTTAAAAAAAGTATCAAATCGGTATGAGATTCTAAGGATTCGTGTAAATAGACCCGCATTTTCATTATTCATCTGATCCTTGGGGGGCCCAGGCCACCCCCCTGCCCCCCCTAAATAGCGCCCCTGGGTTAGGATGATGTTGTCTCAGCTCGACTTCGGCCGGATAGAGCCGGAAAATCCCATTCAATTCGGATTGAAAATTGATCGGCCGTGGACGTATGAACCTGTTGCAATGGACGAGCATTTATAGCTTTCTTTGTTGGGGGATCGTTCGGACGAGTTCGGTAGTTTTCGGCCGATGCTAGTTCGGACGAAATCGGTTCCAGTGGACGGCACACCTAAATAGTGAACCTCACTAGTTTCTCTGATAATAAAACAATATAATCCAAGTTGAGACTTCTACAAAATTCAGCTGCGTTGTGAAATTGTGAGAAATTGAAAAAAGTTCTCATGCAATATGGTTTAAAACATATTAATCTTGACAACACAGTGGATACAGGGTTGTCTAATTGAATATACTCATAAAATATTAGGTAAAATATGGCGCAAATGAATCATATTGAACTGACAATATTCTTTTGTATTCTACCTTAATATGGAGAAATTCTACAATGTCTGTTCATATACCTACCTCATTTATAAAAACAATATGAAAATCTTGAAGCACACTTATTTTTAAAAAACAAAGGATGCTTCAAGATTTTTATATTGTGTTTATTGATTTAAATAGTAGCCCATGTGAATAAAGTGTTTCTATCTCATTCATTATACCTATATCACCTTTGGTAGAGAGTTAGTGGGGAGGATATTTTTAATATTCTTTCCGAAGAATGGACATTGATATGTCCAAAGCTCCGCCAATTTATGTAGATGCATAACAATATAATTATTATCTATAGTTATTATATTACAAATTGCTTTTTCATATCATATACAGTTCAATAATTATTTTCTTAGTCTAGATCATGTAAATTCATCTATAATTTTGCTGTATTGTAAGCTATTGTATATAAGTGTATAAGCCAGTATATATTGTAATCTACATAAATAAAGTACTCAATCAATCAATCAATCAATCACATTATCATTTTCAATCATACATGAATCATATCATTGAATTAAAACACAATAGATTATATCAGTATCCTTTTATTCTATAGTGAGGTCCACGTTATAATGACAGTGGAGAAAGATAGGAGAGCAACGTTGCCGATCCTCTGTCTTGTCAATGCCTTCTATAGACGGTAGCTGATACAGGTTTATCAATGTAATATTAACTGTTCATTCTCGTTCAAAATAATCAATTATATTTAATTAAGCGAGAATTTATATTTTTCAATAATTTCATAATTGAGATGAACAATTTTGTTAATTATTTATTAATTCTACAAAACCAGCTCTGTACCTTGTTTAATAAGATTTATATGAATTTTCAAAGTTGTAAAGTACTTTTTGAATCACCCGGTATATATTTGCTTGTGCATGTGGGAGATAGGAATATTAATATTAACTGTTCATTCTCGTTCAAAATAATCAATTATATTTAATTAAGCGAGAATTTATATTTTTCAATAATTTCATAATTGAGATGAACAATTTTGTTAATTATTTATTAATTCTACAAAACCAGCTCTGTACCTTGTTTAATAAGATTTATATGAATTTTCAAAGTTGTAAAGTACTTTTTGAATCACCCGGTATATATTTGCTTGTGCATGTGGGAGATAGGAATATTAATATTAACTGTTCATTCTCGTTTAAAATAATCAATATTATATTTTATTAAGCAAGAAATTATATTTTTCATTAATTTCATAAATAAGATGAACAATTTTGTTAATTATTTATTAATTCTACAAAACAGCTCTGTACCTTGTTTAATAAGATTTATATTATGAATTTTCAAAGTTGTAAAGTCCTTTATGAATCACCCGGTATATATTGCTTGTGCATGTGGGAGATAGGAATATTAATATTAACTGTTCATTCTCGTTTAAAATAATCAATATTATATTTTATTAAGCAAGAAATTATATTTTTCATTAATTTCATAAATAAGATGAACAATTTTGTTAATTATTTATTAATTCTACAAAACCAGCTCTGTACCTTGTTTAATAAGATTTATATTATGAATTTTCAAAGTTGTAAAGTCCTTTATGAATCACCCGGTATATATTTGCTTGTACATGTAGGGGATAGGAAATTCAAGAATAACGCATCATCACGTCTCAACTACTCAACTGATTAACTTGAAATTCTGCATAAGATAACTTGAAATTCTTATAATAATTTACCGAGGATGGTTATAAGTCTGTTTTGAATTCGTCAAGTTTTTAGTTGGATCCTTGCGGAGCACGGGCTACCCCCCTAATAAATAAATATCACTGACTTATCTATTCATATATGGGCTTGCATGAAAAGTTTGAAAAATCTGAGAATTTGGCAACGTGGATATATTGTCAAATTCTCTACGTTTTTCTATTCAGATTATTGCAGTAGATTTTATTAACCCCGAAGAGACACACTGGGGTGTTTCACACCCCAGGGATTTTTTTTTCTGTTCTGCAGTTAACAATATCAAATAGATGAGAATTTATGCCCACTCTAAATTAGGTTTGTAGTATTGTCAACTACTCTCCACCACTTCCAGTCAGTAATAGCATTCTACAAGGTCACCAGCTCATCTTGTTCTTCGTATGGGGTGTCTAACACCCCAGAGTGTCTTTTACGTAGGACTTTTATGAAACACTTTTATTACAAAGATTTACTTGTATTGTCACTACGAATGTGGTATGGGATGATGGATCAGATTGGAATGAATGCTATGATTCTCTACAACTTGAGATTCAAAACAATAAAATGAAGAGACGTGAGTTTTTGATGAAGTTGTCATTGGCAATGATCAAGCCATTCGTTCAAACCGGATTAGGAGCTCCAACACTTAGGCGGAACATACGTACTTCTAAAATTAGTATAAATATTGATAAGCAGTGCTTTACTTTCTATTTCTGTATGCACTTGGAACAAAATGATTGGGAAATGATGAAGTATGGTCTAAGTACTTGTTTTTTTTCATATTTTTCAAAGAAAGATTGGGGTGTTCAACACCCCAGTGTGTTTATTGTGTTAGCATAAAGTAAGTGTGTCTCTGTAGGGTTAATAATTTTCCGATTTTCTATGTTTAAGGTGATCAATATTCAGAATCTATGGCTGGTGTTGACTTTGACTCATACATGAAGACTATGACCGATATAGCAATGTTGATGCAGTCCTTAAAGGAGTATAGCTCTGTCGTCTGCCCATATATGGCTGCAACTGACTTTGAAACTATGAGAAAAATATTCAATGTATTGTTAGACCAGATTTACAAACCGAAAATGAACTAAACTTACAAAAATGTGTTCAAATTTAAACTAATTTTAATAAAAGTTTGAAGAAGTTACTTATTTTGTCAATTTATTTGGGGGAAATTTGGTGTATTCGATGAGACAGACTATCCTATATAGTGAGGTCCACGTTATAATGGCAGTACTTGACTAACATTGGTGTTGCTATCCTTGTCTATCATTCGATAAAGCAGATAGCGCTATCCTTTACTAGCTTCACAACGTTGCCTGATCGTTTTGTCAATGTAGAAATATATTTAGTTGACAAAATATTCAATCTCAGTCATAAAAAATATTTTTTCTTCTTGACAAATAGAATATAACTAATTATTTTTCAAAAGAGTAAGCAGTTAATATTACATCAGATATACCAGTATCAGCTATCCTCTATAGAAGGCAGTGGCAAGGTAGAGAATCGACAACCCTATTCTCCTATCTTCCTCCACTGTCATTATAGCATTGACCTCACTATATTGTTCTATAAACATTTGAATAAATTGCTAGTTGTTATAATGTATCTGTAATTACCATTTTTACTCAATTATAAAAAATAATTACCATACCATAAATAATTTAAAATTAAAATACCCTAGTTGAAAATTCATAATATTTGGACAATTTAAGACAAAATTAGGAAATTGAAGAAGTTTTGGGCAATAGCCTGTTTTTTATTTTCCGATCCTTGTATTGTTCACTCTATCCAATAAATAAAAATATTGAATCACGAAAAGATAACCAATGGGAATAATTAAACCACTGGAAATTACGGTACAAATTGTAAAGAAACAAAAATAATCTTGCCTCAAGTAAAGCAGTAATAAGAGAATAAACAACAAAACATCAAAGATACTGAAACCTAACATAATTTATAATTCATTTATTGTATAAAATACTATAATCATAATACAATTATGACATTGGAGGAAAAACTAGGCTGAGCCTGTACTATTTCTCTCCAAAAATTTTGATAAAATGTTAATGTTGTCCAAAAGATAAGGTTATGTAATCACACACTGCTTTGTTGCTTGATTTTCGGTCCAGAAATGATGATTTAAAATTTTGAATTTTGAAGGTTGATTTTATACTCCAAATGAATCACAGAATGTATCACAATAAATTAAAAACATTATTACTTTACAACATAAAAAATGTTGTTCGAAGACTTTTGCTGCATGCATGACAAGCTTGTATGTACACACATATTCAACACACTTGTCCTGTCGATATGCATTATAAGTGCATAATGAGTTATCATTCAATCAAGTACATAATAATGCGTGCATCAAGAACACGGCACAACAATTTGACAATAGTTATTTGTGCAACTAGTGCGCAAAGTGACAGTTTGCTGCACCGAAAGAAACGTTTACGCCCGAGCCGTAGGCAAGGGCGGAATGGTTTCTTGAGTGCAGCAGAGGAACTTTGCGCACGTATTTCACATTAAGTTTTTCCTACAGTTACCATTGAATATGAAAAGTGGGTAATTATGGGTAAAATTGCCTGAAATCTATCAAATGTTTTTCTGTGTAATTTTATTATTGATAAAAACCTTAATTTATTGTCAAATTTAATAAAAATGTTGTCGTTGGTTATAATATCTAATTAATGGTGTGCTCGTTGTGCTTCGTTGCACCTCTGCTCACTATAGCAGCCACAGCAGTCACTGTTACCAACTTCATTTTGATTTTGCTGCACTGGTGCTCCATATAACCTACTAAGTATTTTGCGTTGCCATGTTGCAAATCTGGAGTGCAGAAAAATTTTTCCCGCACTAGAGCGGAAAAGTGATTCTTTGCGTTCTGTAATCAGTGCAGCAATGGCCACTTTTCAACGTAGCTGTAGGAAAATACTATAATGCATCTATATGCAATCTATGACGACTGAAGATTATCTATGCAATCTATGGATCACTACAGCTGAAGATGTGTTGGGTTTCAACACCAAGCTGCAGTCCTATAGTGAGGTCCACGTTATAATGGCAGTGGAGAAAGATAGGAGAAAAATGTTGCCGATAGCCGGTAGCTGATACAGGTTTATTGATGTTATATTAACTGTTCATTCTCGTTTGAAATAATCTATATATATATAAAAGCGAAATGGCACTCACTCACTGACTGACTGACTGACTCACTCACTCACTCGCATAACTAAAAATCTACCGGACCAAAAACGTTCAAATTTGGTAGGTATGTTCAGTTGGCCCTTTAGAGGCGCACTAAGAAATCTTTTGGCAATATTTTAACTCTAAAGGGTTGTTTTTAAGGGTTTAAAGTTCGTCTTTTAGCATGTATATTCTTCTTCTCCCAATCTCTCAATTATAATTGAAATTTCCATATCATACGTTACTATAGAACTATAATCTAGATAGAGTACCTCTTCGAAACAGTTGTTAACTGGCAACTAAATTAATAATTTTGTCAGGTTGGCATTAAGTTGAGTTGACTTTGTTAGGTTGGCACCAAGTTGAAGATTTAAATGCATTTATCGCGGAAAAATTGATTGGGCACTGCTACTTCAATCCTGGGAATATTATATTACTAGCCGTCAGGCTCGCTTCGCTCGCCATATCCGTTTAGCCAGCCGTTTAGTCTGGACCCCCGACTGGATTGTCCTAACATATGATAAAAATGCTCAAATGAAAAATTCAGGCGAGCCTGCTGATCTCATTCTTGGACGATCCAGTCGGGGGTCCAGGGGGCGGAGCCCCCTGGCTAGACGGATATGGCGAGCGAAGCGAGCCTGACGGCTAGTCAATTATATTTTATAAAGCAAGAAAACATATTTCTCAATAATCTTATAATGAATTTTCATAATTAAGATGAAATATTTTGTTAATTAATTATTAATTCTACATTTTTAAAAGACGATCTGGCATCAGAGGAAAGCAAGAAAGAGATAGCGCTATCCGCTTTGTTGGATGATAGACAAGGATAGCAATACCATTGCTAATCAAACACTGCCAGTATAACGTGGACCTCAGTATAAGTAGAAGTCTAATAAATGTGGATGTGACAAACATAAAACTGTGTTTTTTCAAATATGGAAAAATTCCACATTATCAATTCTCATTAACAAATTTTATAAAGACATTGATTTGAGCATAGTTTATTTTTAATCATTATAGACTAGTAGTTCTGTGAACAGTAGACCTCACGCAGTATTCTCATCCACAAGTACCTGATTGAAACTACAGACCTTATGGAAATACAGCAATAGGCTGGCTTCTCCACACATCTGTGTAATCACTTGTCAGCTGATTTATGATGAATAATTCTATAGTCTGATTTTTACTCTAATATTGGCATATGAAGGAGGCTTCTTTTTCCTTTCATTATTATCCTTGAAATGCAAAATTTCCAAAAACCTTGTATATACGTCGACGCGCAATTAAAAAATGAACATACCTGTCAAATCTCATGAAAATCTATTACCGCGTTTCGCCGTAAATGCGCAACATATAAACATTCAAACATTAAGAGAAATGCCAAACCGTCGACTTGAATCTTAGACCTCACTTCGCTCGGTCAACAAGAATCAACAATTGATATCAGATGAGATATAGGGGGATGACTTGAATCACAGCTATCTACTATAGAAGGCGGTGGTAACAGAGAATCGGCAACTCTGTACTCCTATCATGTCCACTGACTTTATAACGTGTTTCTCTCTCTAGACTAAAGTGCCTTAAATGTCAACTAATAAAACACTATCGTGTTTTAATCTGTTATTTCATATTTAAAACTTTTTAAAAAAAGTTACTATGATTTTATTTTATGAATGAAAAATAAGTAGCCCTGAATACATAATGAATTTAAGAAAGTATTACTCAGATTATAGATTAATTATTCATAATTATTGTTTGACATGAATCCCAGTTAAATGCTGTAAATTACCCCGAAGACTTCTGCTACTGCAAATATTAAATACTGAATATTGAATAATGCTATCCAGAGATTGTCAGTTTGGTGTTAAGGGTAAGCATTCCTGATCGGCAATTAGGAGGTACTGGGTTCGATTCCCGGGCTGACAAAAATCCCGGGCTGAAATTCATCGAATTTCCATCTAGCTGTTTACCCTGTTGTCATATTTGCAGTAGCAGAAGTCTTCGGGGTGAATTACAACATTCAATTGGGATTTTTGTTTGATAATAATAATTATTATTAATTCATTAGCATTTGAATAATTGCAATATCTCAGTAATTTCCATTAATTATTCCCTTATTTTTATGTTCAAGGTGGCAAAAGTTCAGAATCAGGAGTTGATTACAAGAAGTACCTGAAATCAATAAATGACATCAGCAATTTTATAACCGCCATAAAGGATTATAGTTTCATAGTTTGCCCGTTTTTTGCAGAAGTTAATATCGAAAAGTTGAGAAAAATAGTGATTATGTCAATAGACATTCTTTTCAAACCTAAAGATGTCTAACCTTATCTTAACCAAATGTGTTTGGGATTAACCTATATTCAATAAAAAACCTGTGTTTGTATGTATCAATAAAAAAATTGCCCGTTTTTGCCAAAGTTAAAATTGAAAAGTTAAGGAAAATAGTGATTATGTCAACAGACATTCTTTTCAAACCTAAAGATGCCTAACCTTACCTTAATTAAATGTGTTTGGGATTAACCAATATTTTCAATGAAAAACCTGTGTTTGTATATGTTTGTATATCAATAAAAATATTGCCTGTTTTTTGCCGAAGTTAATATTGTATAGTTTAAGGAAAATAGTGATTATGTCAATAGACATTCTTTTCAAACCTAAAGAAGCCTAACCTTACCTTAATCGAATGTGTTTGGGATTAACCTATATTTTCAATAAAAACCTTGTTTGTATGTGTCAATAAAAAAATTGCCCATTTTTGCCAAAGTTAATATCGAAAAGTTGAGGAAGAAAGTGATTATGTCAATAGACATTCTTTTCAAACATAAAGATGTCTAACCTTACCTTAATCGAATGTGTTTGGAATTAACCTATATTTTCAATAAAAAACCTTTGTTTGTATGTGTCAATAAAAAAATTGCCCATTTTTGCCAAAGTTAATATCGAAAAGTTGAGGAAAATAGTGATTATGTCAATAGACATTCTTTTTAAACCCAAAGATGCCTAACCTTACCTTAATCAAATGTTTTTGGGATTAACCTATATTCTCAATAAAAACCTGTGATAGTTAATTAGATAGTAATATGTTAATTATTATTAATTGATAGTTAATAATAAATTAATTATTATTAATTTACTATTAATAATAGTTTCAAGACCTATTTATACCTAAAGCTGGCCACTAACGGTGGTACATGTACCTTCTTTTTTCAGTCTTCTTCTTCTTTTTTTTTCTTCTTCTTCTTCACCATTTTCTCCCTCCACTTCTCCTCCTCCTCCTCATACTCCTTCCCCTACTTCCACTGCAATTATCTCCTCCTCTTCTTCTTCATGAAAGTTCTTCTTCTCCTTCACCATTCTCTCCTCCTCATTCTTCTATTCCTCCTCTTCCTCCTCCTCCTCTTCTCGTGTTCTCCTCTTTTACCTCCTCTTCCTTGTTCTTCTTCTCCCTCTTCTTCTTCATCTCGTCCTCCTTCTTCCTCTTCTACTCCGTCTTCTTCTGCTTCTTCTTTTGTCTTTCTTCTTCCTCTTCTCCTCATCCGCTTTCTCTTCTTCTTCTTCCTCTTCTCTTCCACTTTCTCTTCTTCTTCTTCTTTCTCTCTTCTTCTTCTTCTTCTTCTTCTTCTTCTTCTTCTTCTTCTCCATGACAGAATAAATATCCTCAAAATTGACATAAAACCTACCGTACATGCTCTTTTGAACGTTTGTAATAAATAATATTGGAATAATTAGGAATTTATGAGCAATCACCGTTCCTTTATTATGTTATATGCAATTATTTATTTTGTATTACATGTAACAATGTTCCATTCTTCGGTGAATAAGAAAAAAATAGAATTCAACCGCCATTATTATTGGACAAATGAAACAAATAAATGAGAGTATCAAGTTAAAAATAAATAGTCTATTATTGTAATCATTTACACACAATTATTATGAGGTAGGAATTAGACATAAAATTAAATAACAGGAACATGAAAATAATTTTTATAATTAATAATAATTAACCTAATAAATACAAATAACATAAACATTATGGTAGTAGCTTACTAAATCAGTACTTACACTAAAATATTACAATTTATTCTTAGGTTTGCAAAAAATTGAAATTTGGAGATTTTCTTCCAAATTGAAAAAATATATAATGAAGAATGCATTAGGCCTAGCTAGTAGAATTTTGTTAACGAATTATGCTACAGCGCTTGAAATATAATCAAGAAGTTATTACCATCACATTTTTTTATTTTTTACAATTATTTGCAAATCAATAAATTAATTACGTTTGTAAGCTGGTTGATTTTGATTCTCAAAAACTGTTCTGAAGTTGCTCTACAAGCTCCTGCAAAAAAGAGAGAAGAATTGTTAGAATATTGAAAAAAATTAATACCATAATCTATATTATAAAAGCGAAATAGCACTCACTCACTGACTGACTGACTGACTGACTCACTCACTCGCAGAACTAAAAATCTACCGGACCAAAAACGTTCAAATTTGGTAGGTATGTTCAGTTGGCCCTTTAGAGGCGCACTAAGAAATCTTTTGGCAATATTTCAACTCTAAGGGCCGTTTGCACAGTCAAAGCTTAAACTCGATTTAATCAGCTGATGGATTAAACTCAAAATGAAACAAATTATAACAAACTAGACTTGATACGGATTTAATCCAGTTTAAAATGAAATTTAGTTTAAACTGTGACTGTGCAAACGGACCTAAGGGTGGTTTTTAAGGGTTTAAAGTTTGTCTTTTAGCATGCATATTCTTCTTATTCTCTTAATTATAATTTTAAAAAGTCCATACCATATGTTAATATAGAACTATAATCTAGAGAGAGTACCTCTTCGAAACAGTGTTGTTAACTGGTAACTAAATTAATAATTTTGTCAGGTTGGCATTAACTTGAGTTGACTTTGTTAGGTTGGCACCAAGTTGAAGATTGAAATGCATTTATAGCGGAAAAATTGATTGGGCACTGCTACTTCAATCAGAGCTATTCCTGGGAATATTTTATTACTAGCCGTCAGGCTCGCTTCGCTCGCCATATCCGTTTAGCCAGACGTTTAGTATGGACCCCCGATTGGATCGTCCTAACATATGATAAAAATGCTCAAATGAAAAATGCAGGCGAGCAAAGCGAACCTGCTGATCTCATTCTTGGACGATCCAGTCGGGGGTCCAGGGGGCGGAGCCCCCTGGCTAGACGGATATGGCGAGCGAAGCGAGCCTGACGGCTAGTAATTTATAAGGGTAAAAGATCACTTTTTCAAATCACTTGAAAATGGCATTAGTAGCCGAAACACGTAGTGACAAAATAATTTATAAGGGTACTCAGATAAATATATCTATTTATATTGAAAGTAGCCCAGGAGAAAAATATAATAAATATATATTAACATACTAAAGAAAAGTATTAACCAAAACAAACATTTTGTTATCATGGCGAGTCTGTGACACAGAGTCACACAGTTAAGTGGGAGGAGACTGTCTAGCTGGGCCAATGGCAGGCGTTCATGCCCTTGACCAATAGCAGTACTCGCCTACTAGTATAAATTCTGCTGCTCTTGTAGATAGTTTTAGTTTATCAGAGATTGACAGTGGTGTAATAACCGAAACCGGTCTTTCTAAGTATCAATAAATCTGTGGTTTTTGACAATTTCTTAGTCTTTTTCATTTAATATGAATAATTACCACAATATCAACTTCTGAACTACAAAATAAAAATATTAACCAAAGAGTACCTATACAGAAGAGAACAAGACTTGTTTCACTTATATGCTTCAGTGTTTCATTCACAGTGTGCTTCAGTGTTTTACTTACAGTGCTTCAGTATTTTTCTTAAAGTGCTTCAGTGTTTTACTCACAGTGTTTCAGTGTTTTACTCACAGTGTTTCAGTATTTTTCTTAAAGTGCTTCAGTGTTTTACTCACAGTGGTTCAGTATTTTTCTTAAAGTGCTCCAGTATTTTTCTTAAAGTGCTTCAGTGTTTTACTCACAGTGTTTCAGTATTTTTCTTAAAGTGCTTCAGTGTTTTACTCACAGTGTTTCAGTGTTTTACTCACAGTGTTTCAGTATTTTTCTTAAAGTGCTTCAGTGTTTTACTCACAGTGTTTCAGTGTTCTACTTACAGTGCTTTCAAATAAGTTTCTCCTTGTTAATACTGATCACGGTACTGATCACTGATCACATGTGTTTACTGCGACTCCTTTCACACCTCACTTTTCCGTCCTGTAACAAATAGAAATAAGAAAAATAAGAAACTAGAAATTGGAAAATATTTTGACAACAGAGAAATTGAAATATTACAGATTTGTATTCAAAAAGATGGTAAGACGAAATTGAACAATTCATATTGTTACTAAAAACAAGCTACAATTTATTGGCAATGTTGCACAAAAGTATGTTAAACTTTAACGTTGATTAAATGACTGTTGGCCTAAAATTGTCATAAGTAAAAGATGTATGTCATGACCAGATATAAATTCTTTATTCTTTATTCATTATTTTCTGTATGGTATCACCACAAAATGATACAGTATCAACACACATGATACAGTATCAACACAATATGATACAGTATCAACACACATGATACAGTATCAACACAATATGATACAGTATCAACACACATGATACAGTATCAACACAATATGATACAGTATCAACACAATATGATACAGTATCATCTCAACTTGATACACAACACCATAATTTGATACAAAAGTTCCTAACTAATGAATTCTACAAACCATGGAATATCTTCTTGTGATATATTTTTCCTATGCTATGTTTTTGCATTCAAAATATTCTTTATTGATTGATACAATAAGTACATTATCAAAATGATAGGAAGAGGAAAAATAAGGTAACCTTGTGCTATTCCTCTCCCAAATTTAGATAAGGTTACACATAGTCCGAAATAGGTTAAGTCTTGTAGTTCTTCAGTTCACAAAATTTTCAGTCCTCAAGTTTTTCACAGAGTAGATTTTCAAATTTAGATTCTTCAAAACTAAACATAGGTGAAATATTTTACATTATTATGACTAGAATAGGAAATATTCACATATTAAAAATATAATTTTGTAGAATTACCAAAAAACAAACTTAATTCTAAAAACACTTAATAAAGTACAACTTTAACCCACCTTGCAATGACATTTCACCCATTTGACCTCCCCGTGTGAGTACACCCTGGGGTGCCATTCCTCCCCGTTCTCGAAAGGACCCCCAATGGGGTAGTTGCAACCCCCTGCCTCCAGGATATCAGACTTGGTCTTCGCTGCACCTGCCTGCTCACCCATCCAACCGGGGTCCGCCGTCAGCGTCGCTTCGTTCGCCACCACGGGACACAGCTTGCAACAGCCGGCTGTCCGCAAGGCGGTGCGTTCTTCGCAGGCCAGTGCGGGACATTGGGTGCGGGAACATTTCACGCGCAGTGAGGTGGCCTGCAAATTTGAAAAAAAATATATTGCAAAATTCGGGTATTTCATTGGAAGAAACACAAAAAATAGATGGGAAGGAATATAAAAATGAAGCCATAGAGTAATGATAGCATAATAAGATATTTATCATTTATTCGTGGACATAATCACAAATCATATAAATATGATTGGGAAGGAACAACAGGCTTGGCCCAAATCTATTCCATTCCCAAATTTTGATAAATTAATAAAATGTCCAAAAGTTAGGTTATGTTTCTACTGTGAAACATTCTAGTTCAATGTTCGTCCAAAAATAAATATAAGCTGAACATTTTGAATTTAGAGAAATTAAAACACCAAACTATATTCAAATATAACACTTAATTATCACTTCATATTGAATTAATCAAGTTATTTTATAAAATTTTGAACCCAAAAGTACACACAACTTCTCTCACTGTTTTGTATCCTACAGTTTGTAGAGTTCATTCAATGTTTGGAAGTTTTGTATCAAATTCTAGTATTGCGTATCAAGTTGAGATGATACTGTATCTTTTATGGTGATCTCATAGAGAGAAGATAGCTAAAGAAGATATCCCAAGGTTTGTAGAATTCATTCAAAGTTTGGAAGTTTTGTATCAATTTATGGTGTGTATCAAGTTGAGATGATAATGTATCATTTGTGGTGATAGGGAACATGATTCAGTACCAACAAAATATGCTACAGTATCATCTCAACTTGATACACAGCACCATAATTTGATAAAAAACATCCAAACTTTGAATGAATTCTACAAACCATGGGATATCTTCTCATGCTATCTTTTCTCTATGGTATAACCATGAATTATACAGTATCACCTCACATGATACAGTATCAACACAATATGATACAGTATCATATCAATTCTATACACAACACCATAATTTGATACAAAACTTGCAAACTTTGAATGAATTCTACAAACCATGGGTTTTTTTCTTGTGCTATCTTTTCTCTATGGTATCACCATTAATGATACAGTATCACCACAAAAAGGTACAGTATCATCTCTACTTGATACACAACACCATAATTTGATACAAAATTTCTAAACTTTGAATGAATACTACAAACCATGGGATATCTTCTCAAGCTATCTTCACTCTATGATGTTATTATAGTGAGGCGCTTGTTTGGCAGTTTTTGATCAACAGTCTGTTTTCGATTGGCAGTTTTTGTGCTATGAATGCATTAAGTGGATTAGACCTATGTCAAAGATCATAAATAATATATATTAGAAAAATATAATAAATCATAAACATAGAAAGATATAATATATCATAAATCATAAGACGAACTTACATTACAGGAGCAAGTAGTGCAAGTATCGAAGCCATTGGGGGGTATGTAGGGATGCCAGCTTGCCCCAGGTTGGTAGGACTGACCTGCCAGTTGACACAGTCCCGCTGTCAAGTTGGTATCCACTGGGTCTGAAACAGAGGCAAGTAGCATGAAAGTCAAGTAAAAATGTGGTAAATAAACTCCAAAGATAATTAAATAAGAAGACTCAGAAAACTATCAACTCTGAGTTTATCAGGGATTGACAATGGTGTAACATCTGAAACAGTTCTTTCTAACTATCAATAAATCTGTGTTTTTTGACTATTTCTTACTCTTTTTATTTAATATGAATGATTACCACAATATTTTAATTTTTCTAGATTTAAAATTTGCATCTCATATTTATTTTTGGACGAAAGTTGAGCTTGAACTTCTTACAGAAGAAACATAACCTATTTTTGGACATGTAATCAAAATTTGGGAATGGAATAGTTTTGGGCCAAGCCTGTTGTTCCTTCCCCAATTATATTTATATGATTTGTTATTGTATCCACGCATAAATAAATAAATAATAAATAATATCAACTTCTCAACTACACAATAAGACTCCAAAGATAACATGTAATGTGTGGACTAAGCGTCCAGTAGCTTTGCCTCGGTGACTTTGAAACGGCATATTGGCAGGGAATGGTTGGCGGGGTAATATTCACGGCTTTGCAAAACATCAGGCTTCAGAGACCCTAGATCCCTAGATGGAGGAAGCTCCCTACACACAGAGATTCTTCATGAATGAGAGAGTTGCAACGTATCACCAACAATGGAGAGAGCATGTTGAACGAATGTCAGCTGATAGGCTGTGTTCTGCTAAAAGGACCTAACTCCAAAACGCTCCTTGTGTATCTTTTCGGATGCAACACGTTGCTTTCGATAAGATACAAAAGTGCATCTGTTGCTTATGGAAAGATACATTAAATCTCCTTTTGTATCTTTTCAGATGCAACACGTTGCTTTTGAGAAGATACAGAAGAGCATCTGTTGCTCATGGAAAGAGCAACAAATATATTTTCTGTTGCTCAGGCTGTGTTGTGCTAAAAGGACGTAGAAGGTTTCCTTCTCTTCAGCATCCTGGTAAGACTTTCATTCTGTAGTAGTTGGCTTGCCTCAGGGTAGAAATGATGATAACTCTTTCCGCATGGCAATGAATAAATAAATAAAATGAATTTAAATTTCAAATAAATAAAAAAGCTCAACTTGGCAGACGCCCAACAGCTTTTGTTTGTTGGAAACAAAGTAAAGCGAGTGTAGCGAGCCGATAATATCGGGGCACCGAGCTTCACTCGTTATTTATTTATTGATAAACAGAACACAATTCTTTAAAATGATTGGGGAAGGACAAACAGGCACAGCCCAAAATTGTTTCTTCCCCGAATTTTGATTTATACACTTGTCCAAATAGTATAAATCTACACACACACAAATAGTCCAAAAAATAGGTTATGTTCCATGCACTTGAACTCAGGTCCAATTTCAGTCCAAACATTATTGAAAACAGAAAAGTTCTAATCTAGATTGTTCACAAACCAAATTGAATAACAAAATAACACTCACTAATCACATAAAACTGTGAAATAATGATTAACTTTGAGAATTATTATATACTCTAATTTAGAATTATATAAGTACCATGTCATTTCAACAAACCAGATAATTTGATCAAGTCAATTAAAATTTCTAGATAATATTTCTCGTCAGATAAGCTGATTGATAATTCTGTCCCTTTTCCACACAGGCACACCCATCTTCCGTTATCAACAGACGAAGAAATTATCATGTGTTTATCCAAGGATGAATAATTATTATTCTTTTAATGTCCTTCAGCGAGTTTTCCCAGGGATGAGACACAGTGCAATCAAATTTTTATATCATAAACCTACTATGTTCCAAATTTCGTGAAAATCTATTACCGCGTTTCGCCGTAAATGCGCAACATAAAAACATATGAACATATAAACATTTGAACATTAAGAGAAATGCCGAACCGTCGTCTTGAATCTTAGACCTCACTTCACTCGGTCAATTAAACGAAACTCTAATTAAATGCTGTGAATCACCCCGAAGACTTCTGCTACTGCAAATATTGACAACAGGATAAACAGCTAGATGGAAATTCGATGAGCGCTACTATACAAAAATTATTACCTATAAACAAATAACCATATAAATAACCAAATATTCAAATATGTAGAGAAATTGCTCGCCTAACTGACCGAGCGAAGTGAGGTCTAAGATTCGAGTCGACGGTTTGGCATTTCTCTCAATGTTTAAATGTTTATATGTTTATACGTCGCGCATTTACGGCGAAACGCGGTAATAGATTTTCATGAAATTTGACAGGTATGTTCCTTTTTTAATTGCGCGTCGACGTATATACAAGGTTTTTGGAAATATTGCATTCCAAGGATAATATAAAAGGAAAAAGGAGCATCCTTCATACGCCAATATTACAGTAAAAATCAGACTACAGAATTATTCATCATAAATCAGATGTCTAGTGGACTATAATACTACCCGTTCAAAAACATCAAACATCTTGAAAATGTATCTTTCCATTAACATTAGTAGACAGTTGACTATAATACTACCCATTCAAAAACATCGAACATCTTGAAAATGTATATTTCCATCAACGTTGTAGACAGTTGCAGCCAGACCTGATAACAGTGCTCACACTCACATTCCGGGACGACACGTCACGGTACGATATAGACCAGAAAGCTATATGTTTATTTAGGATTTTTTCTAGACATTTTAAATTGATAAATTATTTATTAATTTTTGAGAAAACATAATAACAGGTCAATGTAACTCACTGAGCGCGAGGTCTACTGTTCACAGAACTACTAGTTAAATATATACAGAAATTGCTCGCTTGATATAATAGGATACTTACTGTGTTGATCGCATACGGGGCAACAAGCCCCCTGGCGTGTGACAGTGTTGTGACACGTGAGTGTGGGACACTGTATGGCATGACAGGTGACACGTGATCCATGACAGGAGCACATGACACACTTGTCGACATGAGACGCCCACTGAGCGCCCTCCTCGTGGAAGCGGTCCGAATGGAAGCAGCCCTGGTCCCTCTGGATGACACCTGCCTCGTCATTGTGGTAGGTCAGGGTCGGCAGTTGGTTCTCCGAGTAGAGGGGTAGACAGGAGGTGGGGATTGGAACCTGCCAAAACAAAATGTCCCAATAAATCAATGTTTCTATTCAATGCTCACAATACATGTAAGGCTGAACTCACACTTAGGCGACTCAGGTGGAGAAGAGACTGGACTCTAGTGGAGAGCATGTGTTTCCAAATGGTGACACTCAGACCAGTCGATTCTAGTCTCTGTGACGTAAGTGTCAGTTGAGCTTTAGACTCACCACCAAATTATACTGTATCACCACACATGATACAGTATCATCTCAACATGATACAAAACACCAAAATTTGATACAAATATTGCAAACTCAACTCACACATACGCAACTCAGGTGGAGAAGAGACTGGACTCTAGTGGAGAGCATGTGTTTCCAAATGGTGACACTCAGACCAGTCGATTCTAGTCTCTGTGACGTAAGTGTCAGTTGAGCCTTAGACTCACCACCAAATTATACTGTATCACCACATGATACAGTATCATCTCAACTTGATACAAAACACCAAAATTTGATACAATTATTGCAAACTCAACTCACACATACGCAACTCAGGTCGAGAAAAGACTGGACTCTAGTGGAGAGCATATGTTTCCAAATGGTGAAACTCAGAACAGTCGATTCTAGTCTCCGCGACGTAAGTGTTAGTTGAGCCTTAGACTCACCACCAAATTGTACTGTATCACCACACATGATACAGAATCATCTCAACTTGATACAAATCACCAAAATTTGATACATATATTGTAAGCCTGAACTCACACTTAGGCGACTCAGGTGGAGAAGAGACTGGACTCTAGTGGAGAGCATGTGTTTCCAAATGGTGACACTCAGACCAGTCGATTCTAGTCTCCGCCACGTCACCATTTCAAAACACATGCTCTCCACTAGAGTCGAGTCTCTTCTCGACTTGAGTCCACTTAGGTCGAGAAGAGACTGGACTCTAGTGGAGAGCATGTGTTTCCAAATGGTGACACTCAGACCAGTCGATTCTAGTCTCCGCGACGTAAGTGTGAGTTGAGCCTTAGACTCACCACCAAATTATACTGTATCACCACAGATGATACAGAATCATCTCAACTTGATACAAATCACCAAAATTTGATACAAATATTGTAAGCCTGAACTCACACTTAGGCGACTCAGGTGGAGAAGAGACTGGACTCTAGTGGAGAGCATGTGTTTCCAAATGGTGACACTCAGACCAGTCGATTCTAGTCTCTGCGACCTCACGACTGTGGGACTGAGTCGAGTGTCGACTCGACATGTTGGTCGAGCCTCGACTTGAGTTGCGTAGTACCATGCATTTTTAATGGAAGTGAGGTTATGTTTGAAGAAAGTGATGTTTTATCATTTCAGATGAGACAATAATAAGAATTAGATAAGACAATATATTCATAATAATTATCGTAAATGAAGGAAGAGAAGAAGATGATTGAAGAAATAGAAGAAGAAGGAGGCAGAGAAGAAGGAGAAGGAGGAGTGTGGATGAGGCCGAGAAGAATGAGGATGTGGTGGAGGTGGAGAAGGGGTAAGAGAAGGCGGAGGAGGAGAATGAGGAAGAGAAGAAACAGAATAAGAAGGAGGAGAAGAAAAGGACGAAGAAGGAGGCAGAGGATCGTAGAAAGTCGAAGATCAAGAAAAAACTAGATTTAAACTTCAATTCCCTCACCTCCTTCCATTGGGCTAAAGAGTGGAAAAATAATAATAAGAGATTCAAAAGAAAAATAAATGATAACTTGATTTTACCTCCTTCCACTGAGCCCTCAACAAGCTCTCCTGAGTTTTGGCATCTTTGATGTCGAAGTAGACCACTCCCGAATCCAACTTCATGAGTTCCTGGGGGGTGAGACCCAGGATGAAGTCCTCCAAACTGGTGCTGGTGAATTCCTCCAACATCCTACGGGACACGGGAGCACCTGGAGCTATGAACGGGATCTCCTCTAGGTAGAGCTGGAGGGGATGTTCTGGTGAGGGGGTCAGACCTGAGAGGGTTAGCTGAAATTAGAAACAAAAAAAACATTAAGAAGTGACTTACATTACAAACATCCAGAAAAAACCCATCGCGAAGTACTCCCCATCAACAAAATAGTTTCTTACGTCACGTAGACGGGAAGGGGCCTTTTGCAGGCGAGGATGATGTTTCTAGTCGAAATGTTAGCCGAGACTAGAATTTCATTTGAACACTGCAAAAGACATTCTCGTCCAAGTAACGTAGGTACATTTTTATCATTGACCGAGCGAAGTGAGGTCTAAGATTAAAGTCGACGATTTGGCATTTCTCTTAATGTTTAAATGTTTAAATGTTAAAATGTTAAAATGTTAAAATGTTAAAATGTTAAAATGTTAAAATGTTAAAATGTTAAAATGTTAAAATGTTAAAATGTTAAAATGTTAAAATGTTAAAATGTTAAAATGTTAAAATGTTAAAATGTTAAAATGTTAAAATGTTAAAATGTTAAAATGTTAAAATGTTAAAATGTTAAAATGTTAAAATGTTAAAATGTTAAAATGTTTAAATATTTAAATGTTTAAATGTTTAAATGTTTAAATGTTTATATGTTGTGCAATTACGGCGAAACGCGGTAATAGATTTCCATGAAATTTGACAGGTATGTTCCTTTTTTAATTGTGCGTCGACTTATATACAAGGTTTTTGGAAATTTTGCATTCCAAGGATAATATAGAGGGAAAAAGGAGCCTCCTTCATACGCCATTATTAGAGTAAAAATCAGACTATAGAATTATTCATCATAAATCGGCTGACAAGTGATTACACAAATGTGTGGAGAGGCCAGTCCATTGCTGTATTTCCATAAGGTCTATTAGTTTTAATCAGGTACTTGTGGATGAGAATACTGCGTGAGGTCTACTGTTCACAGAACTAATAGTAATAATCTAAAGAAGAATAATTGAGAAATAGAAAATATTACCTGCTTGTGCTGAAGTTACTACATGCATTCTATAAACACAACCTATTTCACAAATTCTGAATCAGGAATTTTGTGGAAGTTGACAAATCTTCCACCTGGAGCGCTGAAGGTGGTTTTTTTGCAGCAGTTTTGCTGTTCCTATTTCGGAACTAGGAAACATACTCGACTGTAAAGAAACCATATGGTTTCATTACAGTAGAGTATGCTGTAATGAGAATCATATGTATATTTATTCTGCAAACAGCTGTTTACCGGCTTGATTTCATGCATGGAAAACAGCTGAGATTGAATGATTGTGACAAAATAGTACTTCATGTAACAAGTCCAGTAACAATAATTCACGGCATAAGTATGATTGTTTCTGCCCGAAACGTAGTTGAGGGCAGAATTATCATACGAATGTGGTAAATATGTTACCTAGCAAGTTACATACAATATTTTTTGTCATACTTATCAGAGAAAGAATAATATTGCTGAGAAACCATTACCTGCTGCTGCCTGAGCTACTGCATTCTATAAACATGACTAGCACCTTCATAACAGACAGACCCTTCGAGCTCAAAAAAAAAATAATTTTTTTTCATACTTACTCAATTGCAGCTGTTTTATATGCATTAAATTAAGCCGGTAAACAGCTGTTTGCAGAACAAGAAAACATGTGATTTTCATTACAGCATACTATACTGTAAAGAGATCATATGTTCTCTTTACAGTCGAGTATGTTAGGACTCTACTGAGTCCTAATAACATCTGAGTAATTAATATACTAACTGAAATAATTGAAGAACTCTTTAAAGGAGTTTCAAGTTATGAGAACTCATCTGGGATCTTATAATTAAGGCCTTTATTATTTTATTTGAGCTCAAAGAGTCTGTCTGTTATGAACTAGGCGCCATGGGCTAGGTCATGTTTATAGAATGCAGTATCTCGAGCAGCAGCAGGTCATGGTTTCTGTTTCTCAGCAATATTATTCTTTCTCAGATAAGTATCACAAAAAATATTGTACGTAACTTGTACGGTAACATATTTACCACATTCATATGATAATTCGGCCCTCAACTACGTTTCGGGCAGGAACAATCATACTTATGCGGTAAACTACCGTTACTGGACTTGTGACGTAAAGTACTATTTCAATAGGCAACAGCTCCATGGTACAGTCCGGGTGCTGTAGCTTTGCCTATCGGCGGAGGCCCACTAGACTACAATACTACCCAAACAAAAACATCCAACATTATTGAAAATGTATCTTTCCACAAGCAACAGATGCTCTTTTGTATCTTCTCAAAAGCAACGTGTTGCATCGGAAAAGATACACAAGGAGCTTTTTGGAGTGAACACTGCCTAAGCAACATTGTCATATCAGATAGATCACTATTGTGGTTCAATTAGAAAATTTTAGAAAGTTTAAATTCCACTCAATCTGGCAACGCTGATGGATCAACTCTAGACTTAATTTAGACTACTTGTAGCTCTGTGAACAGTAGACGTCACGCAGTATTCTCATTCACAAGTACCTGATTGAAATTATATGAAACCTTATGAAAATACAGCAACAGACTGGCTTCTCCACACATCTGTGTAATCACTTGTCAGCTGATTTATAATGAATAATTCTATAGTCTGATTTTTACTCTAATATTGGCATATGAAGGAGGCCTCCTTTTCCTTTTATATTATCCTTGAAATGCAAAATTACCAAAAACCTTGTATATACGTCCACGCACAATTAAAAAAGGAACATACCTGTCAAATTTCATGAAAATCTATTACCACGTTTCGCAGTGAATGCGCAACATATAAACATTCAAACATTTAAACATCAAGAGAAATGCCAAACCGTCGACTTGAATCTTAGACCTCACTTCGCTCGGTCAATTAGACTATGATGAGTATCCAGGAAAAAAGTTGACAGACATGTCCAAGGGCCAAGCCACACGGAGCATTTATTCAGATGAGTCGGTAGGACAGGATGCTCTCAGATTGGCTAATTTGGTTGGCATTCAGGAATCAGCTGATAATCAGACAATCAGAGAGCTAACCACCCTGCCGACTCGTCTGAAAAAGTTTGAAATACCCCTTGTGTGGCTTGGCCCTTACAATCTGGCAACGACGCAGCATTGATCAGCTGGAGGCTCAACTCCAGATTTGGACTGTATTTAGAGAAAATAAAAGTTTGAGTGGCATATCTTAATTTGAAAAACAGATAACAATTTAAATAAAATGAATAAATGAATAAATAATAATTACAAAACTGCATCATCAAATCTCAAATGCTCACCTCATAGTGCAAATTACACTCGACATCCACAGCAGCCCAAATCATCCCTACCACATCAGACCGGTTGCCACTGCGCATCAAACTCGGCGCAGGTGCGTCTCTAGCGTCAGCCAACGGCCTTCCAGCTAGCCGGCCGCGCGCCAAAATCGAATTGCCCGCCAAATTCAAACTTATCGCCAACTCGCCGCCGTACAACTGGTCCAAGTTTCGCACCTGTAGAACAGCGCTGGTTCCGTTGGCCCAGCCGCGCTGTAGGGAGGGGGTCAGGTTGACGATTTCCGTGCTGCGGCGGTCTACAACTGTAGAGGAAATAAAGAGATAAATTCAGTGATAATTATTGAAACAATAGAATCCAAATTAAGTTGGTTAGTAATAATAATAATTGAACAAAAATCCAAGCTGAATTCGCACATATAAGTAAAAATGACTGGCATAGTGAGATGGCGATTTCCGTGTTGTAACAGTCTTTAACTGAGAGAAAGAAATCAGAAAACTGGGTTAACAACAAAAAGAACTCGCGCTAAGAGCGAGAGAGTCACCACACTTTATTTCGCCACACTCTTTTTAAAATGATGAGGAAGATAAATAGGGGGATTGATTGATTGATTGATTGATTGAGTACTTTATTTATGTAGATTACAATATATACTGGCTTATACACTTATATACAATAGCTTACAATACAGCAAAATTATAGATGAATTTACATAATATAGACTAAGAAAATAATTATTGAACTGTATATGATATGAAAAAGCAGTTTGTAATATAATAACTCTAGATAATAATTATATTGCTATGCATCTACATAAATTGGCGGAGCTTTGGACATATCAATGTCCATTCTTCGGAAAGAATATTAAAAATATCCTCCCCACTAACTCTCTACCAAAAGGGGAAGGGGTCTCATTATCATGAAAAAGACAAGTGCATTTTATTAGGGAATGATTAAAAGAAGGAAAACGAGGAAAGGGTAAAGGACGATAGTAGAAGGCGAAAGAGCAGGAGAAGAGGAGGAGGAAATATAGAAGAAGAGGAGAGAAGGAGAGAAGGTGAGTGAGGAAGAGAAGAAGGAGAATAATGAGATTTGGTAGCGCAGGAGGAGGATGGGGAAACGGAGCAGGATGAAGGAGGAGGTTCAGATTCAGATTCCTTTATTCATGTGTTCAACAAAACAAAATTCAATTTACGTTCTAGCGTTATAAATAAATATCAGTAGCGATAAAATAACATGGTGAATCATATTAAACAAAAGAATTCTACAATAATATTGAGCTAGAAAAATGATGAAATATGCGAAAATTAAGGTACTACTGTAATGTTTTCACATGAAACGGTGAAGTTTGGACCTTAAGAAGTCCATTCTCAGAGAGGGTATCGAGGATACCCACCCCTTCAGCACTTAACCTTAGATAAAGAATGTTAAAAAGTCAAACGAAATATTATGTTTAAGCGTAAAAAATTAAGACTAAAAATCTGGTGTGGTGCACAACTTTCCTTGCCGTTATGAAAATTGACCAACTGACGCTAGTGTTCCCGCGCATCTCAAGTCTACTTTTCTAAGATCTGCTTTTGTAAGATCTGCCAGCTGGTGACAGGACAATAGCGCTGCAGACACCACGAAGTCTGATATCTCTTCATAGTGAATGATGCCACAGTTGCCAAATGTTACTGACCATTGATTGTAGAAATGTTTATGCTCAATCTTTTCCACTTGAATTTTTTTGTTTAAATAGTATCTGAAGCCTGATAATTGGGAATCTAAAATAAAACTTTGCATAAATGGTGCAATGCTCCTGAAATTTTTACAGGTATGAGACTTGTGGCAGTTGATAGAGCTTATCAATGACTTTTCTAGGTATGAATTTGATCAAAATCGTTGGAGCCGTTTTCGAGAAAATCGCGAGAAACCCTGTTTTTGACAACATTTTTGCCATTTTAGTCGCCATTTAGAATTGCATTTGAACGAAAATGTTCGTGTCGGATCCTTATATTGTAAGGACCTTAAGTTCCAAATTTCAATTAATTCCGTTAATTGGGAGATGAGATATCGTGTACACAGACGCGCGCGCGCGCGCGACACACACACACACACACACACACACACACACACACAGACCAATACCCAAAAACCAGTTTTTTGGACTCAGGGGAACTTGAAACGTATAGAAATTTAGAAATTGGGGTACCTTAATTTTTTCAGAAAGCAATACTTTCCTTACCTATGGTAATAGGGCAAGGAAAGTAAAAATATCAATACGTAAAAACCAAATCATAGAAACGATAAATCATTCAGATTTACATCAATTAACAGAAAAGAGTAATTAATAATAAGTGGTGGATGAAGTAAATAATAATAGGAGGTGGAGGGAGGAGAAGAAAAGAGGAAGTAGGAGAAGTTGGAGTAGGAGGAGGAGTATAGTAAGAGGAAAAGAGGAAGAGGAGAAATAGAGAAGGAGGACGACTAGGACAAGTAGATGGAGGAGAAGGAATGGGAGGAAGAGGAGGTCATCACGAGAAGAACAGTAATGAGGAGGAGGGGAAGAAGAAGAAGAAGAAGAAGAAGAAGAAGAAGAAGAAGGAGAAACAAAACAACACCTACCCAAACTCAGTTGCACCTCCTTGCTCAGCTGCTGACCCAATCCATCCAGCTGCACATGATAGTCTAGAGCCGCCTGCCGGTTGACATAGACCCATGCCAGGCCGGCAGCCTCACTTCGCTCGCCCACCACTGTGCCCACATACACGTCACACGTGGTGCGTGGTCTGGCCACTCCACTGACGGCCAGTGCTGGCTGCCTGTGATTGGAGATGGCCAGTTGCAGTTGCAGGTTGCTGAGAAGATGGAGGTCCTGGTGAGAGACTGCTGAGCGCACCTCCACTGTGTTCAGGTCTGAGGAGGGTTTTTCAACTTTCATCGTCTGGAAATGAGAGAAAAAGAGTCGTTAATTGAGTATTTTGTATGAGTAATTATGTTTATTCAATTATATTTTTAATGATAGGCCTATGAAAGCGAAATGGCACTCACTGACTGACTGACTCACTCGCAGAACTAAAAATCTACCGGACCAAAAACGTTCAAATTTGGTAGGTTTGTTCAGTTGGCCCTTTAGAGGCGCACTAAAAACGGATTTGGAAAAAATTTCCAAAGATACGCCCAAAATCTGCGTTTTCCAGCGTTTTTTAGCGTTTTCTCAGCTTTATCGAGAATAAATGAACAGAAAATGTTCAAATTTAGTACGGAAGCTCAGCAAGGGTGTAATAATGTTGTGTTAGGAGGAATTTGAAATAACGCCAAAGATACGCCCAAAATTAGCGTTTTTCCAGCGTCTTTTTTTGCTTTTTCTCAGATTTATCGAGAACAAATGAACAAAAATTGTTCAAATTTAGTACAGAAGCTAAGCTAGGGTGTAATAATGTTGTGTTAGAAGGAATTCGAAATAACGCCAAAGATACGCCCAAAATTAGCTGTTTTTTGCGTTTTCTCATCAAGTAATAGACAGAAAAAATGTTCAAATTTGGTACAGAGGTTTTAGCTAGAGTCTGAAAATTTTGTGATGATGTGACTAATATTTCATCAAAGATACGCCCAAAATCAACGTTTTTCTCACCTTTTTCAATAATTGATGGAAATATTATTTAAAAAAATCAGTACACAGGTTTAGCTGAGGTGGAAGAATTTTGTTCGCCAAAGATACGCCGATATAGTAACAGGTGTTTTTACCACGTTTTTTCCAAAATGCTGGCGAGCGAAGAGAGCCCGCTGATCTCATTTTTGGACGAACCAGTCGAGGGTCCAGGGGGCGGAGCCCCCTTGCTAGACGGATATGGCGAGCGAAACGAGCCTGACTGCTAGTGTCATTATGAAGAGTTTGTAATATGTCTTGAATATTCTAATTGGAATTTAATGAAATTGAAATTTACAATTCATACATGTCATCAGATTGACGATTCATATTATTCTTAAGTAAAACTAGACACTAACTAGAGGATACACACCGTGTCCCACCAAAGAGGTTTACACGTTTGATTTTATATTACGTGCCCATTCATGCACCGAATTTTTTACTTTCCTTGCCCTATTACCATAGGTAAGGAAAGTATTGCTTTCCGAAAAAAATTAAGGTACCCCAATTTCTAATTTTCTATACGTTTCAAGGTCCCCTGAGTACGAAAAAGTGGTTTCTAGGTATTGGTCTGTATGTTTGTGTGTGTGTGTGTGTGTGTGTGTGTGTGTGTGTGTGTGTGTGTGTGTGGTGTGTGTGTGTGTGTGTGTGTGTGTGTGTGTGTGTATGTGTATGTGAGTGTATGTGCGTCTGTGTACACGATATCTCATCTCCCAATTAACGGAATGACTTGAAATTTGGAACTTGATGTCCTTACACTATGAGGATCCGACACGAACAATTTCGATCAAATGCAATTCAAAATGGCGGCTGAAATGGCAAGAATGTTATCAAAAAGAGGGTTTTTCGCGATTTTTATCGAAATCGCTCCAACGATTTTGATCAAATTTATTCCTAGTATAGTCATTGATAAGTTCTATCAACTGCCACAAGTCCCATATCTGTATAAAATTTCAGGAGCTCCGCCCCATCTATGCAAAGTTTGATTTTAGACTTCCAATTATCAGGCTTCAGATACAATTTAAACAAAAAAATTCAAGTGGAAAAGATTGAGCATAAAAATCTCTACAATTAATGTTCAGTAGCATTTTCACCAAAAATAGAAAATAAGCTCGAAATTAGAGAAAATAAGATTATTCAATTGCAATCTGTTGGCAACTGTTGCTTGTAAAAAATCATTCCCTCTGAAGAGATAGCAGACTTTGTGTGTCTGCAGCGCTATTGTCCTGTCACCAGCTGGCTCAGATCTTAGAAAAGTAGACTTGAGATGCGCGGGAACACTAGCGTCAGTTGATCAATTATCATAACGGCAAGGAAAGTTGTGTGAGTACACCACACCAGATTTTAGATTTAGGTAACTGAATTTGATTGTAATTTTATGTGACTAACCTCATCAAAAACGACAGTTTTGCCATCTAGACTGGTGAGTTTGACAGATATCGTTCCTTCTTTACCACTCTGTATCTCGTCGTTGGTAAAAATACCCGTGAAGATGACGGTGAGATGGAGAGAGGGTGCAGTTGTGGACACCGATACAAGTGCTGTACCGGCCTGCTGTAACGTAGTTGGATCTTCATTGGTGCCCTCTAAAAGGATGCTGTAGAGCTCTGTGGTGAGAGCTCGGTATCTGGAGAAAGATAAATTGGAAAATTAAAAGTTTAGTACTGATTTCGAGACAAAATTACAAAATTATATCATGATGAAAATTAAATGAAGCAGGAAGAGAAGAAGGAGGAGGAGGAGGAAGAGGGAGAGGTCGATGTGGAGGAGAACAATAAGGAGAAAAAGGAGGAGGAAGTGAATGAGGAGAAGGATGAGGAAGAGGAGGGAAAGAAGGAGGAGGAGCAGAAGATGGAAGACGATGGCGGACAAGAAGAAGATGTAGGAGGATGAGAAGATGAAGAAGTAGAGAGAGAAGAAGGAGGAGGAGGAGGAGGAGGAGGAGGAGAAGGAGGTGGATAAGAAGATGAGGAAGAAGAAGGAGGAAGATGATGCTGATGATGAAGAAAAAGGATTGGAGAAAGAGGAAGAAATGGAAGAAGAAGGAGCAGAAGATGGAGGACGAGAAGATGTAGGAGGATGAGAAGATGAAGAAGTGGAGGGAGAAGAAGAAGGAGGAGCGGGAGGAGGAAGAGGAGGAGGTGGATAAGAAGATGAGGAAGAAGAAGGAGGAAGATGATGCTGCTGATGAAAAGAAAAAGGATTGGAGAAAGAGGAAGAAATGGAAGAAGAAGAAAAAAACGTAGTGGAAGAAGAAGAAGGAGAGAAAATGATGGAGTGGAAAAGAAGGAGTGGAAAAAGAAGGAGTGGAAGAAAAATAGGAAAGAGAAGAAGTGCTGGAAAGGAAGAGGAGAAAAAAAGAGGGAGTAGAAAATGAAGAAGTTGAGGGAAAACAAGAAGAAGAAAAAGGAGGAGGAAGTGAAGGAAAAAGAGGAGAAGAAGGAGAATGAGGATGAGGAGGAGGAGGAAGAGGAGCAGAAGAAGAAATAGAGGGAGAAGAAGAAGGAGAAGGAAGATGATGATGATGTTGATGATGATGATGATGATGATGATGATGATGAGATGATGATGATGATGATGATGATGATGATGATGATGATGATGATGATGATGATGATGATGATGATGATGATGATGATGATGTAGAAGAAGTGGAAAAAGAGGAAGAAATGAAAGAAAAGGAAAAAAAAGTAAAGGAAACAGAAATAGTGGAAGAATAAGAAGATGAAGAAAAAGAAGGAAGATGATGAAGGAGAAGAAGTGGAAGACAAAGAAGAAGAAGAATTGGAAGAAAGAAACGGAGTGGAGAAAAAAGAAGACGAAGAAGAAATAGAAGAATAAGAAAAAGAGGAAAAAGCAATAGTGGAAGAAGATGAAGAAGAAGAAGAAGAAGAAATAGTGGAAGAAGATGAAGAACAAGGAGAAGAAGAAGAAGAAGAAGAAGAAGAAGAAGAAGAAACAGAAGGATTTCAGTAATTTTCTTACCTGTAGAGTTGTCCGGTGATAGTCAATTCTGCTTTATCCCATAGCAAATTGACCAGCAATTTTTCATCCCTTATCAGTCGTCTATATTCTCTGGGTATTCTCCTCCAAACGCCGCAAATTTTCCCCGTCTTATTTTGGTACACTGAACCAGCTGGCAAAACCTGAAACGTGGAAAAAAGTTTCATAAATTCAAATTAACAAACTGTGGTGAGGTCCACGTTATAATGGCAGTATTTCTGCCTATTATTTCTGCCTTTCTTTTCTATCTTTTCTTAAGTATTTGATTTGGTAGATATTTGGTAGTATTGTCACAGTAAACATACAGTATGGAAACTTGGCTAGTACCCTGACGCTAAAATCCGCAATCTTGTTAGGAAGCGCCGCAAAATAGTAATAGTATTGATGATAGGTTCGGATCACTTTAATGATCCGGATCAATTGATCTCATTCACTGCTACGAGCCAATCAGAAGACCAGGATTGGAACTTCCCAAGGTCACGTGACGTGTCTAGTATTGGCGTCATGTAAAAAGCATTGGTTGGATAGGCGATTGATTAGAAGTTTCCATTCTGTACCTATTCTGTGGTATTGTAGTCTAGTGGCCCACCGCCGATAGGCAAAGCTACAGGACCCAGACTGTAACACTTTAAACTATATCAACTATCAACTATTTATCAATTAACTATAAACTATTTATCAATTAACTATAAACTGTTTATCAATTAACTATCAACTATTTATCAATTAACGTCAACTGTCAACTATTCATCAATCAACTATCAACTGTTACAAACCTGTTCTTCTAGAATATTCTCAATCGACAAATTGCAGTATTTATCAATCTACCGTCAACTATCAACTATTTATTATCAATTAACCATCAACTATCAACTATTTATCAATTAACTATCAACTATTCAACAATTAACCTTCAACTATCAACTGTTATCAACCTGTTCTAGAAAATTCTCTTTCAAATCGACAAATTGCAGTATTTATCAATCTACCGTCAACTATCAACTATTTATCAATTACCCATCAACTATCAACTGTTACCAACCTGTTCTTCTAGAATATTCCCTTTCAAATCGACAAATTGCAGTATTTATCAATCAACCATCTACTATCAACTATTTATCAATTAACTATCAACTATTTATCAATTAACTAACAACCATTTATCATTTAATCATCAACTATCAACTGTTATCAACCTGTTCTTCTAGAATATTCCCTTTCAAATCTACAAATTGCAGTATTTATCAATTAACCGTCAACTATAAACTATTTATCAATTAACCATCAACTATCAACTATTTATCAATTAACCATCAAGTATCAACTGTGGCCAACCTGTTCTTCAAGAATATTCTCTTTCAAATCAACAAATTGCGCATGTTTATCAATTAACCATCAACTATATTTACCTATTAACCGTCAACTATCAACTATTTATCAATTAACTAACAACCATTTATCATTTAATCATCAACTATCAACTGTTACCAACCTGTTCTTCGAGAATATTTCCCTTCAAATCGACAAATTGCAGACCTCTGGGTCTGAGACTGGTGCTAGTATAGAAGGAATAATAGAGATTCCGTTTGTGGAATGAGAAACGTCCTGTGGCCGAATATTGCTTGAAAGATCCACTTGCAGAATACATCATTATATCAGCTGAGTCCAGTTGGTTACGGTTGGTCAAAAGCGCTGCAAAATCTGAAAATGAATTCAGAAAATCAGTTTAGAAAGCAAGAAAAGGTATAACAAGGTATGAAGTTATAACCATACAGAAACAATAGCGTAAGTAGATATCCCATGGTATAGGGCGTTTATGTCGCAACTTTTACTGTTATCTCAAGCCGATTACTGTCGATTATTGTCAATTTTTACTGTTTTGATTGATTGATTGATTGATTAGCTGCCTTTATTAAAAACCTAGGAGGGCGAAGTTAGGGCGCAGCCGACCCTCTCTTACACTTAACCCTCTGTTTTGTTGGGATGAGAGTATATGAACAGCACAATTTGAGAGACTACTAGCGTCACACAGCTGCATGGCAAAGAAATACGCAAATACGTAAACTATCGGCTTGAGATAACAGTAAAAGTTGCGACATAAACGCCCTATACCATGGGATATCTACTTATGCTATCGTTTCTCTATGGTATAGCAAAGGTAAAGCTGAAGGTATAGGACTATACTCTGTACAAAATTACTTCTTACTTGGGGTGGACATGCGCAGTAGAGAGGGCATACAGTGGGAGGGATACAGAGACGCGATGTTTCCGTTTTGAAGCGGCCAGCGATTTCCAACTTCTAGTGACTGTTCATGTGCTCATGCTACACATGCGAAGTTTCCTGTAGGAAAGCAGTCAGACGACTGAGTCTAATCGACAAATTGGCAACTGCGCTTCTACCTATCCTATTATATTAAGCGAGCAATTTCTGTATATCTGTTCATATTTTTTTATCTCGTTATGTAATATTAACTGTTCATTCTCGTTTGAAATAATCAATTATCCTATAATATTAAACGAGCAATTCCTGTATATCTGTTTATATTTTTATAACTGGTTATTTGGTTATTTATGTTCAACGGTTCTCGAAAACGGCTCTATCGATTTTCAAAAAAATTGGAATATAGTAGGTTTATGATATAAAAATTCTATTGCACTAGGTCTCATCCTTGGGAAAACTTGCTGAACGACATTAAAAGGATAATTCATCCTTGGCTGAAACAGCTGAGACTTTCGTCGTCTGTGGATAGTAAAAAAGTGAGTGAGCAAGTGATTCTGTGGAAAATCAAAATATCGCATCCCCGAAATTCATAAGCTGACGTATAGCCAGCTGTAAAATATAAACACAATCCTTTAGAGAATTGTGTTCTGTTTATCAATGAATAGAAATAACGAGCGAAGCTCGAAGCTCGGTGCCCCGATATTACATATAATCTTTACAAAATGATACAGTATCATCTCAACTTGATACACAACACCATAATTTGATACAAAACTTGCAAACTTTGAATGAACTCAACAAACCATGGCATATCTTCTTATACTATCTTTTCTTTATAATATTACCAAAAAATGATACAGTATCAACACAGATGATACACCACAATATGACTCTATTAATCACTGTCATTGGCTGATCTACCTCCATTTTTCTGCGCTGCATGTTCCTCCAAGTCAGAAGTAATTTTGTACGGACTATAGGTAAAGATGGGGTCTCGTTTGTGTGTAAATTCCATCGTCGACCATGACAGGGTTAGGATCTCAGATTGGGTGGATTTCAATCTGTCTAATTAACCTAAAATATTATGTTTTAATTGGGGAGATTGAATTTATATTTTGAAATATCCTATACTATTAATCGAGCAGCTTCTGTTTCTATGTTTGGATATTTAGATGTTTATATGTTTGTATTTCACCGGATCTCGAAAATGGCTCTAACGATTCTGACGAAATTCAGAACATAATGGGTTTATAATATAAAGATTCGATTACACTAAGTCTCATCCCTGGAAAAACTCGCTGAAGGACATTAAAAGGATAATTATTATTCATCCTTGAAAAAAACAGCTGATAATTATTTCGTCGTCTGTTGGTGATAGAAGTGAGTGAGCGAGTTCATGTGTGTGGGACTGTGTCGAAATTATGACTCAGCTGTTGAACTTTTGTAATCATTCAATCAGGTACTTAGTGCCGGTTGCAAAAAAAGCCGGGTTATTTTCAATCCTGATAAATTCCAGTAGATCCATCTTTTTGAAATGGTGTTCTCTGATTTGATTCACGTGAAGTTAATCAGGATTAAAATTTAACCGGCTTTTGTGCAACTGGGCCTTTGTGAGAGAACTTTTTGCATTCCTCTGGGAATCAATCTCAATCTACTGTGATTAGATAGAACATTTCTGTATGAATTTTATTATAATTTCTTCTTTCGTAATACATTTTTTATGCTTTTGTACTCCAGAGCGAAGCTCGGTCCCTGATATTGTTGATAATATTCTTAAATAATAAACACAAATAAAGAAAAGTTTTTGGATCAGCTGATATAGCACACTTGAAATTTGGACAATATGAATGTTTTCAGACAACAACGCCTGTCATCGTCGGAAGTTCCACCTGGCCTGAATATATCTCATTTAAACCTTCACAACTGTCACACTTCAGCCAGGACCGACAAATTAACGTGCCCATCCGATAATACGGGAATGACCTGCTCAAAAAATTTAGACGATGAGCGGGTTTAAACCGGGGATCTCTAGACTGCTAGACAAGCACTCTCTCCACTAGACCACGGATCACTCCAAATGGAAATATTACAAAATAATAAACTTGAAATCTATTATTGTGAGGTCCACGTTATAATGGGAGTGAAGAAAGATAGCACAACAACGTTGCCGATCCTCTGTCTTGTCAATGCTTTCTATAGACGGTAGCAGATACAGTTTTATTGATGTAATATTAACGGTTCATTCTCGTTTAAATAATACTCAATTATATTTTATCAAGCAAGAAATTATATTTCTCAATAATTTCATAATATAGATGAAATATTTTGATAATTGATTATTAATTCTACATTGTTGAAAGACGATCTGGCAACAGAGGAAAGCGAGAAAGAGATGGCGCTATCCGCTTTGTTGAATGATAGACAAGGACTGCAATACCATCGCTAATCAAACACTGCCATTATAACGTGGACCTCACAATAATAGCTATAGTGATTATGAATATTACAAGCTTTTAACTTACGTTCAACGTTAACTTGTTAACGTTAACGTAAACGTTTCACGTTAACTTGTAACTTACGTTTTGTATTCTTCTCATCATCTCCGCTTACAACTGTGGTGGGATCATCAACGATATCTGGACCTGAAAATAATTTTTTTTTAAATTAATAAATTAATTTTCAACATCATAAAGAGCAAGTTCTGAATTTCTGACTCATCTATAATCTATAATATTATAGTAAAGGAAAGAATTGGCTTATACACGTAGGGGATATGAAATTCACGAATGACGCATCATCACGTCTCAACTACTCAACTCATTAACTTCACATTTTGCATAAATACATTCTTAATTAACTGAGGATTGTTATAGGTCTATTTTAAATTCTTCAAGATTTCAGATCGTCAAGTATTCAGTTTGTCAAGTTTTAAAATAGACCAGTAATATATAGCGGAGCACGGGTTAACTGCTAGTAAGAAATAAATGAAAACTAATTATAATTAAATAAAAAGAGAAGGAAAATAAAATAAGGGGATCAGTGATTAGAAACAAGTCAGGTTTCAAGTTACAATAAAAGTAGACATTGTTTATTTTTCAATTTTTATTTCAATAAGAAATTCAATACTTAAAACAGGTATGTATTACAGTGTTATGGATGTCTGCACAAGTTTTTTATAGAGTCTTTCTAGTCACTTTTTCTTCTTCTTCTTCTTCTTCTTCTTCTTCTTCTTCTTCCTCCTCCTCTTCTTCTTCTTCCTCTTCTTTTTCTTCTTCTTCTTCTTCTTCTTCTTCTTCTTCTTCTTCTTCCTCATCGTCTCCTTCTTCTTCTCCTCCTCCTTCTCCTTCTCATTCTTCTTCTTTTTCTTCTACTTCTTCTTTTTCTTCCTTTCCGTTTTCTGAACTCGATTCTCATTTCCTGGTTATTGTCCTATTTCTTCGTCATCATCTAGTCTACATCTTCTCTTTCTACTTCTCCTTCAACTTCTACGTCTTCTTTTTTCTCTCTTATCTCTTATTGTTCATCATATCCATTGTCTCTCTTTATCATCTTTATTTTCACTCTTCTTCTTCTTATATTTTACTATTCCCATCTTGTTCTTGTCTTTCTTTTTCATATGCATTTTCTCTCTCTCTCCTCTCTCTCTCTCTCTCTCTCTCTCTCTAGAGAGAGAGAGTTCTTTTGAACTGTAGAGTAGAGAGAGACTCTGGTAAAGAGTTAGTGGTGAGGATATTTTGAATATACTTTCCGAAGAATGGACATTGATATGTCCAAATCTCCGCCAATTTATGTAGATGCATAACAATATAATTATTATCTATAGTTATTATATTACAAATTGCTTTGTTCATATCATATACAGTTCAATAATTATTTTCTTAGTCTATATTATGTAAATTCATCTATAATTTTGCTGTATTGTAAGCTATTGTATATAAGTGTATAAGCCAGTATATATTGTAATCCACATAAATAAAGTACTCAATCAATCAATCAATCTCCTTCTCTTCTTCTTCTCCTTCTCCTCCTCCTTCTCCTCCTTCTTCTACTCCTCACTCTTCTTCTTCCCACCTCCTCCTCCTCCAACTCTTCCTCCTTCTCCTTCTTCTCATCATCATCCTCCTTCTCATCCTTCTCTTTTTCTTCTCCTTCTTCTTCTTCTTCTTCTCTTCTTCTTCTTCTTCTTCTTCTTCTTCTTCTTCTCCTCCTCCTTCTAATGAATGGATGCCAACGTCACTCTACTCACGTTGTGTGGAAGAACTCATAGACACTTAGTTATAAATACAGCTTAGAGGCTATTATCTATTATTATGACAGCAGTTGGCGCCAGTAGAAGTTTATTTCTTTTTCTCAACTTTTTTCACACCTTTACACTCTCTCTCTCTCTCTCTCTCACTCTCTCTCTCTCTCTTCATATCACTCCATACGTTTTGTCAGACCTAGCAATGTAAGATGTAATTAATTCAAATATCTCTGTCACGATCTCACTCACTCTCTCTCTCTCTCTCTCTCTCTCTCTCTTGATAGAGAGTTTGGTAAAGAGTTAGTGAGGAGGATATTTTTAATATTCTTTCCAAAGAATGGACATTGATATGTCCAAAGCTCCGCCAATTTATGTAGATGCATAACAATATAATATCTATAGTTATTATATTACAAATTACTTTTTCATATTATATACAGCTCAATAATTATTTTCTTAGTATATATTATGTAGATTCATCTATAATTTTGCTGTATTGTAAGCTATTGTATATAAGTGTATAAGACAGTATATTGTAATCTACATAAATAAAGTACTCAATCAATCAATCTCTCTCACTCTCTCTCCATCTCTCTCACTCACTCACTCACTCTATCTCTCTCACTGTCAAAATCTCTCTCTTCATATCACTCCATACGTTTTGTCAGACCTGGGGATGTAAGATGTATTAAATAATTCAAATATCTCTCTCGCTCTCACACACACACACTCCCACTCTCTCTCTCTCTCACTCACTCTCTCTCACTATCTCTCTCTCACTTCATATCACTCCATAGGTTTTTTTCAGACCTGGGGATGTAAGATGTATTAAATAATTAAATATCTCTCTCACGCTTTCACACACTCTCACACTCTCTCTTTCTCTGTTAACAGCAATCACGATATTTTCTCACGTTTAAAACACATTTCTTCAAGATTTTGCATATAGCGAGGTCCACGTTATAATGGCAGTGCTTGATTGCCAATGGTATTGCTATCCTTGTCTATCATTCAACAAAGCTATCTCTCTCTCGCTTTGCTCTGTTGCCAGATCGGCTTTCAACAATGTAGAATTGACAAAATATTTCATCTCAATTATGAAAAATCATTATGAAATTATTGAAAAATATAGTTCCTTGCTTAATAAAATATAATATGATTATTGAGCGAGCGTCAATATAATAGGATTCAAGTCGACGGTTTGGTATTTCTCTTAAGGGGCATGTCTAGGAAGGCTGTTAAAAAAGTGTAGTACTAGCACAGAATTATAGGAGTTTTCTCTGGTACTAGGTAAATTTAACTGATGAGATGGGGAACGGAGTGAAAATTATAAGAAAAATGTTCAAATGTTTAAATGTTTATATGTTTTTATGTTGCGCATTTACGGCGAAACGCGGTAATAGATTCTCATTAAATTTGACAGGTATGTTCCTTTTTTAATTGCGCGTCAACGTATATACAAGGTTTAGGAAAATTTTGCATTTCAAGGATAATATAAAATGAAAAAAGAGGCCTCCTTCATACGCCAATATTAGAGTAAAATCAGACCATAGAATTATTCATCATAACTCAGCTGACAAGTGATTACACAGATGTGTGGAGAAGCCAGTCTATTGCTGTATTCCCATAAGGTCTATAGTTTCAATCAGGTACTTGTGGATGGGAATACTGCGTGAGGTCTTCTGTTCACAGTACTACTAGTTTTAAACGAGAATGAATAGTTCATATTATATCAATAAACCTGTATCAGCTACCGTCTATAGAAGACATTGACAAGACAGAGGATCGGCAACGTTGTTCTGCTATCTTTCTCCACTGCCATTATAACGTAACCTCACTATAGTCTTTATCACGGCATCTTACCTGGATTATTTTTAGAATTCGTAAATAGTCTAATAATAATCATCTAGAATTATTATAGACTATACACTAGTTGGGAAAAATAATTAATAATAAGCCTTGATGCTATCTTTCAAGAAAGTGAATGTTATATTGTGTACTAGCAGGTAACCCGTGCTCCGTAAGGGTCTTTCAAAACTTGACAACTGTGATCTTGTAGAGTTGAAGACTTGATAAACTGAAAACTTGACCTACTGAAATCTTGAAGAATTGAAAATAGGCCTATAACCATCCTCGGTAAATTGAGAATGTATATGCAAAATGTGAAGTTAATGAGTTGAGTAGTTGAGACGTGATGATGCGTCCGTCATTCGTGAATTTTCTATCCCCTACACGTATAAGCCAGATCTTTCCTTTATCCTATTATATTAAGCGAGCAATTTCTGTATTTATATATCTGATTATTTTTATATCTGGTTATTTATGTTTTTACGGATCACGAAAACGACTCTAACGATTTTCACGAAATTTGGAACATAGTAGGTTCATGATATCAAGATTCGATTGCACTAGGTATCATTCTTTGGAAAACTCGTTGAACGACATTAAGAGGATAATTCATCCTTGGAAAACAAATGATAATTTCGTCGTCTCTCGATAACAGAAGATGCGTGTGCCTGCGTGGGAGAGAGACAGAATTATTTCCAGCTGTGTAATCATAATCGATCAGCGAGGAATTTTATCTAGCTAGACAATTTAGTCGATTTGATCAACATAATCTGATTTGTTGACATGACATGATAATCCTCCTAAACTAGAGTATATCACAATTTTCAAAGTTGATCATTATTTGACAATTTTAAATGATTAGTGAGTGTTATTTTGTTATTCAATTTGGTTTGTATATAATCTAAATTATAATTTTTTTTGTTTTCAAATGTTTGAACAGAGAATTGAACCTGAATTCAAGTGTATGGAACATAACCTACTTTCTGGACTATTTATAGAGTATAAATCAAAATTGGGAAAGAAACAGTTTTGGGCTGTGCCTGTTAGTACTTCCCCAATCATTTTAAAGAATTGTGTTCGGTTTATCAAAAGTCAATAAATAAATCTAAAACGAGCAAATCTATAGTATATAGATGACTAGCCGTCAGGCTCGCTTCGCTCGCCATATCCGTCTAGCCAGGGGGCTCCACCCCCTGGACCCCCGACTGGATCGTCCAAGAATGAGATTAGCAGGCTCGCTTCGCTCGCCTGAATTTTTATCATGTTAGGACAATCCAGTCGGGGGTCCAGACTAAACGTCTGACTAAACGGATATGGCGAGCGAAGCGAGCCTGACGGCTATAATATAATATTCCCAGGATTGAAGTAGCAGTGCCCAATCAATTTTTCCGCGATAAATGCATTTAAATCTTCACTTGGTGCCAACCTAACAAAGTCACTCAACTTAATGCCAACCTGACAAAATTATTAATTTAGTTGCCAGTTAACAACTGTTTCGAAGAGGTACTCTATCTAGATTATAGTTCTATAGTAACATATGATATGGAAATTTCAATTATAATTAAGAGATTGGGAGAAGAAGAATATACATGCTAAAAGACGAACTTTAAACCCTTAAAAACAACCCTTAGAGTTGAAATATTGCCAAAAGATTTCTTAGTGCGCCTCTAAAGGGCCAACTGAACATACCTACCAAATTTGAACGTTTTTGGTCCGGTAGATTTTTAGTTATGCGAGTGAGTGAGTGAGTGAGTGAGTGAGTGAGTGGGTGAGTGAGTGCCATTTCGCTTTTATATATATAGATAGATTGATAGATAGAGATGATTGACCAGTATATTTTCATGAGAATAACTTTTGGCGGTTTTCACCATTCATTATCTTTTGAAATACTGTATCGAAATCATGTATTATGTAGCATATATTCATATGATCACCTTACAATTGAAATAAATGTACTTTGATTCAAAATGGCAGTTCCAAGATGGCGTACCAAAAATTTGATGCGATAGAATGGAGTCAGTTATTTTTATTCGAATAGGATCCCCAATAATACCAATCTTTCAATTTCCCTTTTAAAAAGAATGTTTAGCTGTCTCTCTATACAACAACTAGAAGCATGACAAATTGAAAACTTGACGTAATGAAATCTTGAAGGATTGAAAATAGGCCTATAACCATCCTCGGTTAATTAAGAATGTATATGCAAAATTTCAAGATAATCAGTTGAGTAGTAGAGACGTGATGATGCGTCATTCGTGGATTTCCTATCCCATACGTATGTAAGCCAGTTCTTAAAAGCATGACAAATTGAAAACATGAAAAACTGAAAACTTGACGTAATGGAATCTTGAAGGATTGAAAATAGGCCTATAACCATCCTCGGTGAATTAAGAATCTATATGCAAATTTTCAAGTTAATGAGTTGAGTAGTTGAGACGTGATGATACGTCATTCGTGAATTTCCTATCCCCTACGTGTATAAGCCAGTTCTTCCTTATTTATTAATATAGATTATTTATGATAATATGCACGTTATGTAGTCGAAAGACATAATAGCATATGGCATTGTTGCCACTTTATTTTTTTCTTAATTGTTTTTGAATATTCCGGAGCTTCATTACATTACTTCATAGTCTACCCACAATATGATACAGTATCATCTCAACTTGATACAAAACACCATGATTTCATACACAACAGGATAGAGCTATCTGCTTTGTGGAATGATGGACAAGGATAGCAACACCAATGTTAATCGAATACTGCCATTATAACGTGGACCTCACTATAGCAATTATATAGTGTTCGACAATATGATACAGTATCATCTCAACTTGATACACAGCACCATAATTTGATACAGAACAGGATAGAGCTATCTATCTGCTTTGTGGAATGATAGACAAGGATAGCAACACCAATGTTAATCGAATACTGCCATTATAACGTGGACCTCACTATAATTATGAAGCTTATCCTAATAAAATAGAAAACATTATGGAGTTTCAACCTTGAAAAAGGGAAAATTACTGAAAGTAAATTAATTTCTCACGTTTTATGTAGATTTGCAACTACTTATTTGAATTTTAAGTCATTTTTCTTTGATAAGAGATTTCCTACTTTGGTATAAATAACGCAAATGGAAATAGAAAATGATATTAAAAATACATAATTTCAATTTCTAATTTTCTTAGTGCATTATCGAAAGGATTGAAATGTAGTTGTTAATTAAATCTGCTAATCTGCTTCGTTATTTTATTTTCTTACTATATTTAATAATTATTCAACTATCTATTTGTTCTTGACGTTCATTTTTTTTCATTTTTCCACTACTGCTTTAAATTTTCTATAGTTAGGTCCACGTTATAATGGCAGTATTTGATCAACTTTGGTGTTGCTATCCTTGTCTATTATTCCACAAAGCAGATAGTGCTATCCTGTTGTGCATCAAATTATGGTGTTGTGTATCAAGTGGAGATGATACTGTATCATATTGTGTTGATACTGTATCATGTTGTGGTTGTTCTTGTTCTATAGTGAGGTCCACGTTATAATGGCAGTATTTGATCAACTTTGGTGTTGCTATCCTTGTCTATTATTCGACAAAGTAGGTAGTACTATCTTTTTGTTGCTCCACAACGATGCCAAATCTGTTTTTGACAATGAATCAAGGCAGAGAATCGGCAACGCTGTTCTCCCATCTCAATCCACTGTCATTATAACGTGGATCTCACTACAGCTTTTGCATTAAAATAGCTATTTTCTCATGTATTTTGTTCTTCTTCGTCTTCTTTTTCTCATTATTATTATCATCCTTTCTCTCCTTCTCCTTCTTCTTCTCCCTCATATTCTCCTTCTCTTTCTTCCTCTCCTTATTCTTTCTTTCCCTCCTCCACCTTTTCTTCTTCACCTTCTTTTTGTAGGTGTTATTCAAGTTCACCTTATTTTTCTCCTACATATCTTCTTCTTCTCCTCCCTATTTTCTTCTTCTTCTCACTCCTTTACTTATTCTTATTCTTTTCCATCCTTTACTTCTTCTTCTCCTTCTTCTTCTTCTTCTTCTTCTTCTTCTTCTTCTCCCTCTCCTCACACTTCCTCTTCTTTTTCTTCTTCTTCTCCTTCTCCTCCTCATCCTCCCCCACCCCTTCATCATTCTTCATTTTCTACTTCTTCCTCTTCTTCTTCTTCCCATTCCCCTTCTTCTTCTTCTTCTTCTTCTTCTTCTTCTTCTTCTTCTTCTTCCTCTTCTCCTTCACCTCCTCCTTCGTAACTCTCAACATATATTCAACAATAATATACAGTAACAGTATACAGCACTCATCCACCCCAAGCCTTTGTTTGACTTATCTCTACTAATAAAATAGCATCCAATAAATTATTCAAATAAATTGGCATGTATCAATGTTACTCCCGATGGTCGATAATAATTTATTATCGATAATTTACAACCGATACCATACTCTCCAAACTGGTATCCACTTATAATTTATTATTCCCATAATTAATTAATTTACGAGCATAATTAAAATACCTCCTTTATATTCTACAAACACACATTAGTCAATGATATATTACTCTTTAAACAGATTTAGTTGATAATTTCAGCATTAATTAAAGGGGAAGAATTGATGTTTAATAAGAGAAATTATGACACTTTGAAGTGAATCTCTGTGTACATTGTAGCTATAGTAAGGTCCGCGTTATAATGGCAGTGTTTCATTAGCAATGGTATTGCTATCCTTGTCTATCATTCGACAAAGCAGATAGCTCTATCCTGTCTTGTATCAAATTATGGTGTTGTGTATCAAGTTGAGATGATACTGTATCATATTGTCGAACACTAATTGCTATAATGAGGTCCACGTTATAATGGCAGTGTTCCATTAGCAATGGTATTGCTATCCTTGTCTATCATTCGACAAAGCAGATAGCTCTATCCTGTCTTGTATCAAATTATGGTGTTGTGTAGCAAGTTGAGATGATACTGTATCATATTGTCAAACACCAATTATTGCTATAGTGAGGTCCACGTTATAATGGCAGTATTTGATTAACATTGGTGTTGCTATCCTTGTCTATCACTCCACAAAGCAGATAGCTCTATCCTGTCTTGTATCAAATTATGGTGTTGTGTATCAAGTTGAGATGATACTGTATCATATTGTCGAACACTAATTGCTATAGTGAGGTCCACGTTATAATGGCAGTATTCGACTAACATTGGTGTTGCTATCCTTGTCTATCATTCCACAAAGCAGATAGCTCTATCCTGTCTTGTATCAAATTATGGTGTTGTGTATCAAGTTGAGATGATACTGTATCATACTGTTGAACACTAATTGCTAAAGTGAGGTCCACGTTATAATGGCAGTGCTTCCTTAGCAATGGTATTGCTATCCTTGTCTATCATACGACAAAGCAGATAGCTCTATCCTGTCTTGTATCAAATTATGGTGTTGTGTATCAAGTTGAGATGATACTGTATCATATTGTCGAACACTAATTGCTAAAGTGAGGTCCACGTTATAATGGCAGTATTCGACTAACATTGGTGTTGCTATCCTTGTCTATCATTCGACAAAGCAGATAGCTCTATCCTGTTTTGTATCAAATTATGGTGTTGTGTATCAAGTTGAGATGATACTGTATCATATTGTCGAACACTAATTGCTATAGTGAGGTCCACGTTATAATGGCAGTATTTGATTATCATTGGTGTTGCTATCATTCCACAAAGCAGATAGCTCTATCCTGTTTTGTATCAAATCATGGTGTTGTGTATCAAGTTGAGATGATACTGTATCATATTGTCGAACACTAATTGCTATAGTGAGGTCCACGTTATAATGGCAGTGTTTCATTAGCAATGGTATTGCTATCCTTGTCTATCATTCCACAAAGCAGATAGCTCTATCCTGTCTTGTATCAAATTATGGTGTTGTGTATCAAGTTGAGATGATACTGTATCATATTGTCGAACACTAATTGCTAAAGTGAGGTCCACGTTATAATGACAGTATTTGATTAACATTGATGTTGCTATCCTTGTCTATCATTCCACAAAGCAGATAGCTCTATCCTGTCTTGTATCAAATTATGGTGTTGTGTATCAAGTTGAGATGATACTGTATCATATTGTCGAACACTAATTGCTATAGTGAGGTCCACGTTATAGTGGCAGTATTTGATTAACGTTGGTGTTGTCTATCATTCAACAAAGCAGATAGCGCTATCTCTTTCTCGCTTTGCTCTGTTTCCAGATCGTCTTCTAACAATGTAGAATTGATAATTAATTAACAAAATATTTCATCTCAATTATGGAATAATTATTGAAAAGTATAATTTCTTGCTTGATGAAAAATAATTGATTATTTTAAACGACAATGAACAGTTAATATTATATTGTTTAACGAGTTAAACAGTTATATCAATAAACCTGTATCAGCTATATATAATGTATGTATCAGCTATAATGTCTATAGAAGACATTAGAAAGAGGATCGGCAACGTTGTTCTCCTATCTTTCTTCTCTGCTATTATAACGTGGATCTTACTATAGATTCAATAATGAGATATTAACAGGTTAAAGTTATAATTGGAATGTAATAAATATTCCCGAGTCAATCAGAGTTTAATTGCTTTTGAAAGTAAATTCCTGTTTATTACATCATATTGTTTGTCAATTACTTTCCGCGTTAAAATATTAAATTTCTAAAAAAAAATTATGAAACTTCAAGGTTATTCTGAAACAGAAAGTAACACACAAACACCGATTTTTTAACGTTCGATTTTTTGTCGTCCTAATAAACTCTATTAGACTAGTAGTTCTGTGAACAGTAGACCTCACGCAGTATTCTCATCTACAAGTACCTGATTGAAACTATAGACCTTATGGAAATACAGCAATAGACTGGCTTCTCCACACATCTGTGTAATCACTTGTCAGCTGATTTATGATGAATAATTCTATAGTGTGATTTTTACTCTAATATTGGCGTATGAAGGAGGCTCCTTTTTCCTTTTATATTATCCTTGAATTGCAAAATTTCCAAAAACCTTGTATATACGTCGACGCGCAATTAAAAAAGGAACATACCTGTCAAATTTCATGAAAATCTATTACCGCGTTTCGCCGTAAATGCGCAACATATAAACATTTAAACATAAAGAGAAATGCCAAACCGTCGACTTGAATCTTCGCTCGGTCAATTATCAATTCATTAGCATTTGAATAATATTATTTTTGTCATAACAAATTAATTGATTTTACATTGATTGTTAATCTATAATAATTCTGAATATTCTATTTGATCACACCCTATCTCTACTCACTATTCTAAGATTATGTAAACGATTAAAAACTATTTTCACTTACTATACAGACTTTACAATATCTGCCAGGCCACGTGCTAAAACAGACTCTCCACAAGATGGTTTCTGACACTTTCAGCCGGTCTTCGAGCTCGGGATTTAGCTAAGTTCTAGAAAAAATTGGCTTTCCAAAACGGGACGTTGTCGCAGTTTTTATGATAATTCTTATTTTCTCATTTCTATAATTGGAAACGTTTTTCCTTGACGTAATGAAACATTCCTAAATAATTCAAAATAGCTTAAGCTTTACAATATTTTCCCTTTATTTTATTTTGAGAACAATTTTCTAGTTTTTCGGAATTCAATTTAAACTTGGACTGCGACTACGCCCAAGCCAATTGGAAAGCCAATTTTCTGACTCCAGCTGTTTAAAGTCTAGAACTTGGCAGAATCCCGAGCTCGGAAACCGACCCTTAGTAACCTTTATTATTGACCTGGAAGTCACACAAGACATTGTTTTTCCAATTCATACTAGCCTAGAAAAATATAGCTTAAGAAGATATCCAATGGTTTGTAGAATTCATTCAAAGTTTGGAAGTTTTGTAGCAAAATTATGGTGTTGTGTATCAATTGAGATAGTACTGTATCATGTGAGGTGATACTGACTCCAGCTGTTTGAAGTCTAGAACTTAGCTGAATCCCGAGCTCGGAAACCAGCGCTTAATTTACCGAAGATGATTAAAGGCCTATTTTTATTTTATCAAGATTTCAGTTTGTCAAGTTTCTGATTAGATCCTTGCGGAGCACGGGATCCCCTAGCTCGGAAATCGGCCTTAATTCTTGATATTTTTTACTTTCGTGAGAATAGAATATGATTCAACACACACTATTCTAAGATTCTGAAAATTATTGAGAATAGTATCTTAAGTCACAAGAACGGGAAGGGGCCTTTTGCAGGCAAGAATGATGTTTCTAGTCGAGGCGTCAGCCGAGACTAGAATTTCATTCGAGCACTGCAAAAGACATTCACGTCCAAGTAACGTACACTATTTTTTGTCATAATAATCTATAAAAGAATAATTGAGAAACAGAAAGCATTACCTGCTTGTGCTGACATTACTAAATGCATTCTATAAACATAACCTAGTTTTACAAGTTTTGAACCAGGAATTTTTTGAATGTAGTTGACAAAACATCCACCTGGATGGACTGCGCTAAAAGGCGGCAGTTATGCTGTTCCAAACTCGGAACTAGGAAACATACTCGACTGTAAACATATGATTTTATTACAGTATAGTATGCTGTAATGAGAATCATATGTTTATTTGTTCTACAATCAGCTGTTTACCGGCTTGATTTCATGGATGTAAAACAGCTGAAATTGAATGACTATGACAAAAATATTTTTACTTACTATCAAGATCTCCAGGACAGACTTTGCAACATCTGCCAGGCGCTAAGACAGGCTCTTCACAGGATGGTTTTGGACATTCGTTCTTGATATTTTCGGCAGTGCACTTTTCCCACAACTCTGCGCTTTTTCTGGTACTGTAAAAGATAAAAAGATGAATGATAAACAAGAAAACTGAAGAAATTAGAAATTATATTAGAGTTCTATAGAAGAGGAGAAAGAGAATGAGGAGGAGGAGGAGGAGGAGGCGCGTGCAAGAAGGAGGAGGAGGAAAATGAGGATGAGGAGAAATAGAAGAAGGAAGAGAAGGAGGAGGAGTTGGTGGAGGAGAAAGAAAAGTGGAGGAAACAGATGATGGGAGGAAAGGAAGATGACTAGGAAAAAGTTGAAGGAGTTTAGAATATTATTATTATTAAACGAAAATCCCAATTAAATGCTGTAATTCACCCCGAAGACTTCTGCTACTGCAAAAATATTGACAACAGGGTAAACAGCTGAATGGAATTTCGATGAGCGCTACTATTCAACAATTATTTGTCAGCCCGGGAATTCGCTATCCAGAGATTGTCAGTTTGGTGTAAGGGTAAGCATTCCTGACCGGCAATTAGGAGGCACTGGGTTCGATTCCCGGGCTGACAAATAATTTTTGAATAGTAGCGCCCAACGAATTTACATCTAGCTGTTCACCCTGTTGTCAATATTTGCAGTAGCAGAAGTCTTCGGGGTGAATTACAGCATTTAATTGGGATTTTCGTTTAATAATGATTAATTCATTAGCATTTGAATAATTGCAATATCTCAGTAAACACCATCTAGAGTTTAGAATAGATTGGAGTTCTTAGTGTTATGTCACAATATATATATACACTAATTTACATTGGCTGATACAGTATCATCTCAACTTGAAACACAGCACCATAGTTTGATACAAAACAGGATAGAGCTATCTGCTTTGTGGAATGATAGACAAGGACAGCAACATCTCAGTAAACACCATCTAGAGTTTAGAATAGATTGGAGTTCTTAGTGTTATGTCACAATATATATATATACACTAATTTACATTGGCTGATACAGTATCATCTCAACTTGAAACACAGCACCATAGTTTGATACAAAACAGGATAGAGCTATCTGCTTTGTGGAATGATAGACAAGGACAGCAACACCAATGTTATTCAAATACTGCCATTATAACGTGGGCCTCACTATAACAATATTAGTGATCGACATAATGACAATATGATACAGTATCGACACAATATGATACAGTATCATCTTAACTGGAAACACAGCACCATAGTTTGATCAAAACAGGATAGAGCTATCTGTTTTGTGGAATGATAGACAAGGACAGCAACACCAATGTTATTCAAATACTGCCATTATAACGTGGGCCTCACTATAACAATATTAGTGATCGACATAATGACAATATGATACAGTATCGACACAATATGATACAGTATCATCTTAACTGGAAACACAGCACCATAGTTTGATCAAAACAGGATAGAGCTATCTGCTTCGTGGAATGATAGCAATACCAACGTTAAACGAATACTATTAAATAAAAAGACTAAGAAATTGTCAAAAACGACAGATGTTATTCAAAGTTAGAGACCGGTTTCGGTTGTTACACCATTGTCAATCTCTGATCAAAGTTTATCCGAGGAAAAAAAATCTTTCTCAAAATTATGACTCCTAAACGTTTATCAGAGATTGACCATGGTGTAACAACCGAAACCGGTCTTTCTATCAATAAATCTGTGGTTTTTCGACAATTTCTTAGTCTTTTTCATTTAATACAAGTAGTTCTGTGAACAGTAAACCTCACGCAGTATTCTCATCCACAAGTACCTGATTGAAACTATAGACCTTATGGAAATACAATCATCAATAGACTGGCTTCTCCACACATCTGTGTAATCACTTGTCAGCTGATTTATGATGAATAATTCTATAGTCTGATTTTTACTCCAATATTTGCGTATGAAGTCTGAAGGAGGCTCAATTTTTCCTTTTATATTATCCTTGAAATGCAAAATTTCCAAAAACCTTGTATATACGTCGACGCGCAATTAAAAAAGGAACATACCTGTCAAATTTCATAAAAATCTATTAACGCGTTTCGCCGTAAATGCCCAACTTTATAAACATATAAACATTTAAACATTTAAACATTAAGAGAAATGCCAAAACGTCGACTTGAATCATAAGCTGCGTTTACACCAGAGTTAATAACACAAGTTTTTAACATTTTTGTTATCAACTGATGTTAATTACAAAAGTTTATAACATCATGTTGAGTTGCGTTTACACCGGAGTTTATAACATGAGTTATTAATAAAAAGTTGTCAACTTGACTTAATCGAAAAAAAATTCTCTTGAAAAAAAAAGTTGATAACTCGTTTTTTCAACAGAAAATTCCTTGTTATTAACAAGATTTATGTTATCTATTGAGAGTCGGTAACTTTTGTTAATAACAGGTTACTATCTTCCCCGCAACCCCCTCGCCCAGAATCCCTACCCTACAACTACAGCTGTTCCCTAATAACTACAGCAACAGACAAAACACGTGACAAAGTTAGATTAACTTTTGTTGATAAAAAATCTGGTGTGGCGCACTCACACAACTTTCCTTGCCGTTATGAAAATTAATCACCTGACGCTAGTGTTCCCGCGCATCTCAAGTCTACTATTCAAATATTTGAGCCAGCTGGTGACAGGGCAATAACGCTGGAGACACACATGAGGTCTGCTATCTCTTCATAGTGAATGATTTAATAGAATCAACAATAATTTGCAATTGAATAATCACATTTTCTCGAATTTAAAGCTTATTTTCAATTTTAGGTGAAAAATGTTACTGAACATTAATTGTAGAGATTTTCATGCCCAATCTACTCCACTTGATTTTTATCGTTTCAATTGTATCTGAAGCCTGATAATTGGGAATCTATCTGCATTGACACGTGACAAAGTTATTAACTTTGGTTGATAAAAAACTAGCAGCCAACAGAAAATGTTATTAACTTATGTTGAAAACTTTTGTTTTTAACTCTGGTGTAAACGCATTATAATCTATTTACATTAGATTAGATGAAGATCATTATTTTAATGATCTCACACATGTTTCAATACAAATTTGAAGACAATTCTTTACTTTTTATTCCGGCTGTTATATCATATGAATAGTCTCGTTAAATGAAATCATATGGAAGTCAATTATATTGATTACAAGATCTTGTTAGTAACAAGGAATTTTCTGTTAGAAACATGAGTTATTAACTTTTGTCAAGAGAAATTTTTGACGATTCAATCAAGTTGATAACTTTTTGTTAATAATTCGTGTTATTAACTCTGGTGTAAACGCAGCTTTAGACCTCACTTCGCTCGGTCAATGAATAGTTACCACAATATCAACATCTAAACTACACAAAAAAATAATCAAATACTGCCATTATAACGTAGACCTCACTATAGAAAACATATTCTGCTAATGCGGTGCATGTTAGAGTCCAATGTCAATCATTCAATGCTATTATTTGTGATTGTCCCACAATGACGATTGACATATCAATCATGGGACATCACTGAATTGCTTTTGACTGTGACACTGAAGATAGGGCCACGCCTTATTTAATGACCAAGGGCGTAATGATGCTATTACACTGCAGTACATGACATGACTAGACTATGGTGAGGTCCACGTTATAATGTCAGTATCTGATTAGCATTGGTTTGATATCCTTGTCTATCATTCCAAAGCAGATAGCTCTATCCTGTTTTGTATCAAATTATAGTGTTGTGTATCAAGTTGAGATGATACTGTATCATATTGTATTTATGTCGATCACTAATTGCCATAGTGAGGTCCATGTTATAATGGCAGTATTTGATTAGCATTATTGTTGTCTATCTTTCGACCAAGGAGATAGTTCTATCCTGTTTTGTATCAAACTATGGAGTTGTGTATCAATTTGAGATGATATTGTATCATATTGTGTTGATACTGTATCATATTGTGTTGAGACTGTATCATGTGAGGTGAGACTGTATCTAATTGTATCAGACTGTCCACGTTATAATGGCAGTATTTGATTAGCATTGTTTGATATCCTTGTCTACCATTCCACAAAGCAGATAGCTCTATCCTGTTTCATCAAATTATGGTGGTGTGTATCAAGTTGAGATGATACTGTATCATATTGTATTTATGTCGATCACTAATTGCCATAGTTAGGTCCATGTTATAATGGCAGTATTTGATTAGCATTATTGTTGTCTATCTTTCGACAAAGCAGATAGTTCTATCCTGTTTTGTATCAAACTATGGTTTTGTGTATCAATGTCAGATGATATTGTATCATATTGTGTTGATACTGTATCATATTGTGTTGATATTGTGTTGAGACTGTATCATGTGAGGTGAGACTGTATCAGACTGTCCACGTTATAATGGCAGTATTTGATTAACATTGGTTTGATAACTTTGTCTATCATTCCACAAAGCATAGCTCTATCCTGTTTTGTATCAAATTATGGTGTTGTGTATCAAGTTGAGATGATACTGTATCATATTGTGTTGATACTGTATCATCTTGTCGAACACTAATATTGCTATAGTGAGGTCCACATTATAATGACAGTATTTGATTATTAACATTGGTGTTGCTATCCTTGTCTATCATTCCACAAAGCAGATAGCTCTATCCTGTTTTGTATCAAATTATTGTGGTGCGTATCAAGTTGAGATAATATAGTATCATGTGTTGATACTGTATCATATTATTGTTATTTCCAACACTAATAGCTATATTGAGGTCCAGGTTATAATGGCAGTATTTGATTAGGATTGGTTTGATATCCTAGTCTATTATTCTACAAAGCAGATAGCTCTATCCTGTTTTGTATCAAATTATTGTGGTGCGTATCAAGTTGAGATAATAAAAATATAGTATCATGTGTTGATACTGTATCATATTATTGTTATTTCCAACACTAATAGCTATATTGAGGTCCAGGTTATAATGGCAGTATTTGATTAGGATTGGTTTGATATCCTAGTCTATTATTCTACAAAGCAGATAGCTCTATCCTGTTTTGTATCAAATTATTGTGGTGCGTATCAAGTTGAGATAATAAAAATATAGTATCATGTGTTGATACTGTATCATATTATTGTTATTTCCACACTAATAGCTATATTGAGGTCCAGGTTATAATGGCAGTATTTGATTAGGATTGGTTTGATGTCCTAGTCTATTATTCTACAAAGCAGATAGCTCTATCCTGTTTTGTATCAAATTATTGTGGTGCGTATCAAGTTGAGATAATATAGTATCATGTGTTGATACTGTATCATATTATTGTTATTTCCAACACTAATAGCTATATTGAGGTCCAGGTTATAATGGCAGTATTTGATTAGGATTGGTTTGATATCCTAGTCTATTATTCTACAAAGCAGATAGCTCTATCCTGTTTTGTATCAAATTATTGTGGTGCGTATCAAGTTGAGATAATAAAAATATAGTATCATGTGTTGATACTGTATCTATTATTGTTATTTCCAACACTAATAGCTATATTGAGGTCCAGGTATAATGGCAGTATTTGATTAGGATTGGTTTGATATCCTAGTCTATTATTCTACAAAGCAGATAGCTCTATCCTGTTTTGTATCAAATTATTGTGGTGCGTATCAAGTTGAGATAATAAAAAATAGTATCATGTGTTGATACTGTATCATATTATTGTTATTTCCAACACTAATAGCTATATTGAGGTCAGGTTATAATGGCAGTATTTGATTAGGATTGGTTTGATATCCTAGTCTATTATTCTACAAAGCAGATAGCTCTATCCTGTTTTGTATCAAATTATTGTGGTGCGTATCAAGTTGAGATAATAAAAATATAGTATCATGTGTTGATACTGTATCTATTATTGTTATTTCCAACACTAATAGCTATATTGAGGTCCAGGTATAATGGCAGTATTTGATTAGGATTGGTTTGATATCCTAGTCTATTATTCTACAAAGCAGATAGCTCTATCCTGTTTTGTATCAAATTATTGTGGTGCGTATCAAGTTGAGATAATAAAAATATAGTATCATGTGTTGATACTGTATCATATTATTGTTATTTCCAACACTAATAGCTATATTGAGGTCCAGGTTATAATGGCAGTATTTGATTAGGATTGGTTTGATATCCTAGTCTATTATTCTACAAAGCAGATAGCTCTATCCTGTTTTGTATCAAATTATTGTGGTGCGTATCAAGTTGAGATAATAAAAATATGTATCATGTGTTGATACTGTATCATATTATTGTTATTTCCAACACTAATAGCTATATTGAGGTCCAGGTTATAATGGCAGTATTTGATTAGGATTGGTTTGATGTCCTAGTCTATTATTCTACAAAGCAGATAGCTCTATCCTGTTTTGTATCAAATTATGGTGTTGTGTATCAAGTTGAGATGATACTGTATCATATTGTGTTGATACTGTATCATGTGAGGTGAGACTGTATCATATTGTCGTTATGTCAAACACTAATCGCTATAATAGTGAGGTCCACGTTATAATGGCAGTACTCGATCAACATTGGTGTTGCTATCCTTGTCTATCATTCCACAAAGCAGACATCTCTATCATGTTTTGTATCAAATTATTGTGTTGTATATCAAGTTGAGATAATACTGTATCATATAGTGTTGATACTGTACTATGTCTGGTGATACTGTATCATGTTGTGGTGGTTCTTGTTCTATAGTGAGGTCCACGTTATAATGGCAGTATTTGATTAACAAAGGTATTGCTATCCTTGTCTATCATTCAACAAAGTGGATAGCTCTATCCTGTTTTGTTGCAAATTATGGCGTTGTGTATCAAGTTAGATGATACTGTATCTTATTGTGTTGATACTATATCATATTGTCGACCACAAATTGCAAAAGTGAGGTCCACGTTATAATGGCAGTATCTGATTAGCATTGGTGTTGCTATCCTTGTCTATTATTCCACAAAGCAGATAGCGCTATCCTGTTTTGTATCAATTTATGGTGTTGAGTATCAAGTTGAGATGATACTGTATCATATTGTCGAACACTAATTGCTATAGTAAGGTCCACGTTATAATTTATTTATTTATTTATTTATGTCATTGACAATTACAAATCATAATTATAATAAATATAATATGATTGGGAGAAGACAACAGGCATAGCCCAAAACTGTCTTCTCCCAGATTTTTACAAATAAAAGATTCAAAAAAGAATAAGGTTAAGATTTCACTTTCACTTCAAAAATTCTGATAAAGGCAGTATTTGATTAACATTGGTGTTGCTACCCTTGTCTATCATCGTTTATATCATCTTCGTATAATCTTCGTATCATTTTCGTATCATCCTTGTCTATCATCACCCTATAGTGAGGTCCACGTTGTAAGTTAGCACCTGATTAACATTGGTGTTGCTATCTTGTTGTTATCTTTTTGATAGCGCTATCTTTTTCCAAATCCGCACCTTTGCCAAATTGTTCACAGGCCTTGTATGAACACAATGAACTACAAGAACATCTTACTTAACTTGCAAGAATATGTCATTGACATATCATTGTCAATATGTCAATATTGTCATATGTCATTGTCAATATGTTACAGTATCAACACACATGATACAGTATCATCTCAACTTGATACATAACACCATAATTTGATACAAAACAGGATAGAGCAATCCGCTCTGGGTATTATCGAATAATGAAACGATATATTTTTTCGACAAATGAAACATATTATTTTATTTATTAGAATTATTATTAGAACTTATTCTTAGAACTCGTGGCTGGAGCTCAAGGCTTCTTTTTCCAGTCACGCCAAAAACTATTGTAATTTAATGATTTTTACTTTGCTTGCCCTATTACCATAGGTAAGGAAAGTATTGCTTTCCGAAAAAAATTAAGGTACCCCAATTTCTAAATTTCTATACGTTTCAAGGTCCCCTGAGTCCAAAAAAGTGTTTTTTGGGTATTGGTCTGTGGTGTGTGTGTGTGTGTGTGTGTGTGTGTGTGGTGTGTGTGTGTGTGTGTGTGGTGTGTTGTGTGTGTGTATGAGTGTATGTGCGTCTGTGTACACGATATCTAATCTCCCAATTAACGGAATGACTTGAAATTTGGAACGTAAGGTCCTTACAATATAAGGATCCGACACGAACAATTTCGATCAAATGCGATTCAAGATGGCGGCTAAAGTGGCGAAAATGTTGTCAAAAACAGTGTTTTTCGCGATTTACTCGAAAACGGCTCCAACGATTTTGATTAAAGCTCTAACTAAAATAGTCATCGATAAGCTCTATCAACTGCCACAAGTCCCATATCTGTAGAAATTTCAGGAGCTCCGCCCCATCAATGCAAAGTTCGATTTTAGATTCCCAATTATCAGGCTTCAGATACAATTTAAACAAAAAAATCAAGTGGAGTAGATTGAGCATGAAAATCTCTACAATTAATGTTCAGTAACATTTTCACCTTAAATTGAAAATAAGCTTTTAAATTCGAGAAATTGTGATTATTCAATTGCAAATTATTGTTGATTCTATTAAATCATTCACTATAAAGAGATAGCAGACCCTCCAGCGTTATTGCCCTGTCACCAGCTGGCTAAAATCTTTGAATAAGTAGACTTGAGATGCGCGGCAACACTAGCGTCAGGTGATCAATTTTCATAACGGCGAGGAAAGTTGTGTGAGTGCGCCACACCAGATTTTTTTTTGTGAAAATATTTCTTGTATTTGGCAAAAAATTCATTATTCATTACATTTGAGATGGAACTGATCATTATAAACAAGAATCAACAATTAATATTTAATCAGATATACCGGGATGTCTTGAATCACAGCTATCCACTAAAGAAGGCGGTGGAAAGAGAAACTTGACAATTATGCCGTCCTATCATTATCACTGAATTACACGAGGAATTCAGTTGATGGAGATTGCGACCAGAGGATCATAATAATTTATTAATGATATTTTGATAAAAAGTAATAGTGATTAATATATTAATAAGCTTCATGGACTGCAGAAAAATATATAAAAACATTTTTTCTAAATTTGTTCAAAAATTATGCAGTGAATATGACCTAGAAGCAGTCATATAAGATGGTGCTAAAATAAGCAGACGTAGATGAAATAGAGAAAGAAGACGCGGATGAAATAAAAAAAGAAGATGTAGATGAAATCAAAGAAGGGGAAAGAATAGTTGCTGAAGTAGATTAAACACAAAAACAAAAGGAAGGAGTTGTAGAAATAGGAGATTGATTGATTGATTGATTGATTGAGTACTTTATTCATGTAGATTACAATATATACTGGTTTATACACTTATATACAATAGCTTACAATACAGCAAAATTATAGATGAATTTACATAATATAGACTAAGAAAATAATTATTGAACTGTATATGATATGGAAAAGCAATTTGTAATATAATAACTATAGATAATTATATTGTTATGCATGTACATAAATTGGCGGAGCTTTGGACATATCAATGTCCATTCTTCGGAAAGAATATTAAAAATATCCTCCCCACTAACTCTCTACCAAAACGTTAGAAGGAGAGGAAGAAGAAAATGAAGAGAAAGAAGTAGAGGTAGAAGAAGAAAAAGAAGGAGATGATGATGTAGACTAGATGTAATCCAAGAAGTTGAAGAAAAAGAAGAAGATGAAGCCGGAGAATAAGAAGATGGAGAGGAAGGAGAACAAGGGGAGAGAGAAGAAGCAGAAGAAGAAAAGGAAGAAGAAGTAGAAGAGAAGGAAAGCCAATAAATGATAATGTTAGTTGTACATATTTAGAACAAGGAAGGAGACTAGAAATAATGTAATGAAGACCAAGGTTATGCTCCTTGAATATATTGCGTCATATGTCTGACTAGCTAGTCATATATATATGACTAGTATCACTACCAGGACTAGTTAGTATATATAACTATATTTAGTTCTAAGTAGTATAACTGGTGCAGACTCTATAGTGAGGTCCACGTTATAATGGCAGTATTTGATTAACATTGGTGTTGCTATCCTTGTCTATCATTCTACAAAGCAGATAGAGATATCCTTTTCTACCTCCGCACTGTTCCCAGATCGATTTCAACAATGTAGTAATTGTATAATTAACTATTATGTTTATAAAAATTAATGTATGATTAACAATTATGTATATGACAATTAATGTATAAATAACTATTATGTATATAAAAATATTTTACCGAGCGAAGTGAGGTCTAAGATTCAAGTCGACGGTTTTACATTTCTCCTTATGTTTAGATGTTAAAATTGTTGAATGTTTTAAATGTTGCGCATTTACGGCGAAACACGGTAATAGATTTTCATGAAAATTGACAGGTATGTTCCTTTTTAAATTGCGCGTCGACGTATATACAAGGTTTTTGGAAATTTTGCATTTCAAGGATAATATAAAAGGAAAAAGGAGCTTCCTTCATACGCCAATATTAGAGTAAAAATCAGACTATAGAATTATTCATCATAAATCAGCTAACAAGTGATTACACAGATGTGTGGAGAAGCCAGTCTATTGCTGTATTTCCATAAGGTTTCAAACAGGTACTTGTGGATGAGAATACTGCGTGAGGTCTACTGTTCACAGAGCTACTAGTAATGTATAATTAATTACCTAAAGCAGGGCTCTCCAACCTACGGCCCGCGGATGGATTCTGTCCGGCCCGCCGAGAGTTATTGCAACAGATTTTTAAAAATATATATTTACTAGCCGTCAGGCTCGCTTCGCTCGCCATATCCGTCTGTCTAGGGGGCTCCGCCCCCTAGACCCCCGACTGGATCGTTCTAGAATGAGATCAGCAGGCTCGCTCCGCTCGCCTGCATTTTTCATTTGAGCATTTTAATCATATGTTAGGACGATCAAGTCGGGGGTCCAGACTAAACGTCTGGCTAAACGGATATGGCGAGCGAAGCTAGCCTGACGGCTATTAATATAATATTTCCCAGGATTGAAGTAGCAGTGCCCAATCAGTTTTTCCGCGATAAATGCATTCAAATCTTCAACTTGGTGCCAACCTAACAAAGTCAACTCAACTTAATGCCAAGCTGACAAAATTATTAATTTAGTTGCCAGTTAACGACTATTTCGATGAGGTACTCTATCCAGATTATAGTTCTATAGTAACATATGATATGGAAATTTCAATTATAATTAAGAGATTGGGAGAAGAAGAATATACATGCTAAAAGACGAACTTTAAACCCTTAAAATCAACCCTTAGAGTTAAAATATTGCCAAAAGATTTCTTAGTGCGCCTCTAAAGGGCCAACTTAGCATACCTACCAAATTTGAACGTTTTTGGTCCGGTAGATTTTTAGTTATGCGAGTGAGTGAGTGAGTGAGTGAGTGAGTGAGTGAGTGAGTGAGTGAGTCAGTCAGTGAGTGAGTGCCATTTCGCTTTTATATATATAGATAAATCAGCTGACAAGTGATTACACAGATGTGTGGAGAAGCCAGTCTTATTGCTGTATTTCCATAAGGTTTCAAACAGGTACTTGTGGATGAGAATACTGCGTGAGGTCTACTGTTCACAGAGCTACTAGTAATGTATAATTAATTACCTAAAGCAGGGCTCTCCAACCTACGGCCCGCGGATGGATTCTGTCCGGCCCGCCGAGAGTTATTGCAACAGATTTTTAATAGTTATTTGTGCAACTAGTGCGCAAAGTGTCAGTTTGCTGCACCGAAAGAAACGTTTACGCCCGAGCCGTAGGCGAGGGCGGAATGGTTTCTTGAGTGCAGCAGAGGAACTTTGCGCACGTATTTCACATTAAGTTTTTCCTACAGTTACCATTGAATATGAAAAGTGGGTAATTATGGGTAAAATTGCCTGAAATGCATCAGGTTTCTCGCATAAAACTCGAAAACTATGTATCCTAAAGACTTGACTGTCATATAACAAATTACAGCTTACATAATTTCCTACAACATTCATTCCAAAACTTTTTTCATATCTCCTCTAGTTTTCGAGATATCCGCTCTTGAAGGTGTGACATTTTTGAAAAAATACATTCGTCACCAATTTTTTTCTATTTTTGCTCTTATAATTTAAAAAAAACGACGGAAAAAATCCATGCTGATTATGAGCTTATAGAGAGCATCACAAGGATAGCAATACCATTGCTAAGCAAACCTTGCCATTATAACGTGGAGCTCACTATGGTTGACCGAGCGAGGTGAGGTCTAAGATTCAAGTCGACGGTTTGGCATTTCTCTTAATGTTTAAATGTTTATATGTTGCGCATTTACGGCGAAACGCGGTGATAGATTCTCATGAAATTTGACAGGTATGTTCATTTCTAAATTGCGCGGCGACGTATATACAAGGTTTTTGGAAATTTTGCATTTCAAGGATAATATAAAAGGAAAAAGGAGCCTCCTTCATACCACAATATTAGAGTAAAAATCAGACTATAGAATTATTCATCATAAATCAGCTGACAAGTGATTACACAGATGTGTGGAGAAGCCAGTCTATTGCTGTATTTCCATAAGGTCTATAGTTTCAATCAGGTACTTGTGGATGAGAATACTGCGTGAGGTCTACTGTTCACAGAGCTACTAGTAGTTCTGTGAACAGTAGACCTCGCGCTCAGTGAGTTACATTGACCTGTTTCTCAAAAACAGGTTGTGTTATGTTTTCTCAAAAATTAATAAATAATTTATCAATTAAAAATGTCTTGAAAGAATCCTAAATAAACATAGAGCCTTCTGTCCTATCGTACCGTGACGTGTCGTCCCGGAATGTGAGTGTGAGCGCTGTTATCAGGTCTGGCTGCAACTGTCTACAACGTTGATGGAAACATACAATTTTCAAGATGTTTGATGTTTTTGAACGGGTAGTAATTATTATGATGGAAAGATACTATTTTTAAGATGTTCGATATTTTTGAACGGGTAGTATTATAGTCAACTCTCTACTAACGTTAATGGAAATATACATTTTCAAAATGTTCGATGTTTTTGAACGGGTAGAATTATAGTTCACTAGACAGCTGATTTATGATGAATAATTCTATAGTCTGATTTTTACGGTAATATTGGCGTATGAATGAGGCTCCTTTTTCCTTTTATATTATCCTTGAAATGCAAAATTTCCAAAAACCTTGTATATACGTCGACGCGCAATTTAAAAAGGAACATGCCCAAAAAACATAAAATATTTAAACATTAAGAGAAATACCAAACCGTCGACTTGAATCTTAGACCTCACTTCGCTCGGTCAACTAGTAACGTGGACGTCACTATAGTTATAAGTTTGAAAGGGTGTAACACAGGGAGACAGCTTGGCACCTATATCTGTTGCTAAGTCAAAACACATGTTGGCCATTATTAATAGTCAGAGCACACATTTAAGTAGTTTATATTGATAGGATGGGTACAAACTAACGGATTGGGTTTGGAATGTCCCTGTGTCCTCAAAGCTGAGAGAGAGACAATGTGGCTCTAGGGTGTGTGAGAGAGAGAGTGATTGAGAAAGAGAGAGGAAGAAATACCGAGTGAATGAATAAGCCATAGAGAGAGACAGATATATAGATACAGAGATATAGATATATGGATATGGAGATATAGACATAGTGAGACAGAAAGAGGGATAGAGAGAGATAGAGAGTGAGTGAGAGAGGAAGAAATACCGAGTGAGGGAAAAAGCCATAGAGAGAGACAGATATAAACTTAGAGATATAGATATGGAGAGACAGTGAGAAGGATGGAGAGAGATAGATAGTGAGTGTTAGAGATGGAAAGATAGGTAGAGAGAAAGAGAGAGAGAGAAATAGCTAGTGTGAGAGAGAGATAGATAGATAGGTAGAAAGAGTGAGAGAGAGAGAGAAAAATAGCTAGTGTGAGAGAGAGATAGATAGGTAGAGAGAGTGAGAGAGAGAAAAAAATAGTGAGTGAGAGAGAGAGATAGATTAGATTTCTTTATTTATGTTTGTTACAATATTTACTGGCTTATACACTAATTCACATTAAATGACGATAATGCTAGTTATTCAACGAATTTCACGAAGTATAAATAATTAATAAATGAGAATAAATATAGAAATGCAATTAGAATAACGATAATATAATAATGTGATGTAACTTCATAAAACGGCGGTTTTTCAACAAATAATTGTCGATTCTTTTAGAAGGATATAAGACATCCTTCCCATTAACACACGACCGTGGAGAGAGATAGATAGTGAGTGAGAGATAGATAGTAAGTGAGAGAGAAATAGTGAGTGATTGATTGATTGATTGATTGAGTACTTTATTTATATAGATTACAATATACACTTATACACTTATATACAATAGCTTACAATACAGCAAGATTAAGAAAATAATTATTGAACTGTATATGATATGGAAAAGCAATTTGTAATATAATAACTATAGATAATTATATTGTAATGCATCTAAATAAATTGGCGGAGCTTTGGACATATCAATGTCCATTCTTCGGAAACAATATTAAAAATATCCTTCCCACTAACTCTCTACCAAGAAAGAGAAGAGGGTGAGAGAGGGAGGGAGTAAGAGGGTGATAGAGAGAGAGAGAGAGAGAGAGAGAGGGAATAAGCCATCGAGAGAGACAGATATATAGATACAGAGAACTAGATATAGAGAGACAAAGAGAAGGATAGAGAGAGATAGATTGAGAGAGTGTGAGTGAGTGAGGAAGTGTGAGAGAGAGTGAGAGAGGGTGAAATACTGAGTGAGGGAATAAGTCAAAGAGAGAAACAGATATATAGATAGAGATAGAGATACAGTAAGAAGGATAGAGTGAGATAGAGAGTGAGTGAGAGAGTCGATTTCAGAGACACCCTGTCTACTAGCTTCTAAACCATTGTTAAAGACATCTGTTTGGAATTAGTTTGCATGAACTGTTAGGATACTATTCTTGTAGTTTCGTTTTGTTCTAAACTGTCTTATAGTGTCAGTCACGTGGGAATGATAGGAACACACTGTTGCCAATTTACCGTTTTGACTACCTTCTTTAGTAGATAATATCGGGGCACCGAGCTTTGCTCGTTATTTTCATTTATTGATAAACAGAACACAATTCTCTAAAATGATCGTGTTCAAATTTCACAGCTGGCTATATGTCAATCTATGAATTTCGGGGAAGCGATATTTTGATTTTCCACATACTCACTAGCTCACTCACTTTTTTACTATCCACAGCTGTTTCAGCCAAGGATGAATTTATCCTTTTAATGTCGTTCAGCGAGTTTTCCCAAGGATGAGACCTAGTGTAATCGAATTTTTATATCATAAACCTACTATGTTCCAAATTACGTGAAAATCGTTAGAGCCGTTTACGAGATCCGTTGAACATGAAAATAACCAGATATAAAAATATAAACAGACATACAGAAATTGATGGCTTAATATAATAATTATGATAGTGTGGTCCACGTTATAATGGCAGTGGAGAAAGATAGGAGAAAAACGTTGCCGATCCTCTGTCTAATCAATGCTTTCTATAGACGGTGGCTGATACAGGTTTATTGAATTGTTCATTCTCGTTTAAAATGATCAATTTACATTTTATCAAGCAAGAAATTATAGTTTTCAACAATTTTATAATGAATTGAAATATTTTGTTAATTAATGATTATTAATTATACATTGTTCAAAGTCGATCTGGCAACAGAGCAAGGCGAGAAAGAGATAGCGCTATCCGAATTGTAGAATGATAGACAAGGATAGCAATACCATTGCTAATCAAACTCTGCCATTATAACGTAGACCTCACTATAGCTCTAATTCAGTGAAGAAAGATGGGGAAAAACGATGCCGATCCTCTGTCTAGTCAATGCCTTCTATAGACGGTAGCTGATACAGGTTTATTGATGTAATATTAACTGTTCATTCTCGTTTAAAATAATCAATTATATTTTATTAAACTGGAAATTTCATTTTTCAATCATTTCTTAATGAATTTTCATAATTAGGATGAATTATTTTGTTGATTAATTGTTAATTCTACATTGTTAAAAGCCGATCTGACGACAAAGCAAGGCGAGAAAGAGATAGCGCTATCCGAATTGTTGAATGATAGACAAGTATAGCAATACCATTGCTAATCAAACTCAGCCATTATAACGTGGACCTCACTATAGCTCTAATTCAAGTCATCCAGGTGTGTCTAATCTGATATTAGAGGTTTTGAGTCTAGTTAATAATGAACAGTAAGTTCTATCTCAAATATATTTCATTCTACTCATCAAGGGAATATATATTTTCATAATTCAATGATACATTCTTATAACTTTCTAATTACTAAATGCCGGTTGCACAAAAGCCGGTTAAGGTTTTTATCATGATCAATTCCACGCGAACCAATCAGAGAAGCTGTCTTTTGAAAAAAAAACCTTCTCTAATTTTAAGCACCGTTAAAAATTTGACCGGCTTTTGTGCAGCAGGGCCTTACTTTTAATTGACAAATTTTAGATAAATCCCTTGATAGCTCTATTAGGGCTGTAGTTGCAGGGAGATTGCAAGATTTATTTAGCAATATCCTATACTATTAAACGAGCAACTTCTGCTTATATGTTTGGATGTTTAGATGTTTATATGTTTGTATTTCACCGGATCTCGAAAACGGCTTTAACGATTCTCACGAAATTCAGAACATAGTAGGTTCATAATATAAAGATTCGATTGCACTAGGTCTCATCCCTGGGAAAACTCGCTGAAGGACATTAAAAGGATAATTATTATTCATCCTTGGGAAAACATCTGATAATAATAATTTCGTCGTCTGTTGGTGATGGAAGTGAGTGAGCGAGTTCATGTGTGTGGGACTGTGTCGAAATTGTGACTCAGCTGTTGAACTTTTGTAATCATTCAATCAGGTACTTAGTGCCGGTTGCAAAAAAGCCGGGTTATTTTTAAATCCTGATTAATTCCAGTAGATCCATCTTTTTGAAATGGTCTTCTTTGATTTGGTTCACGTTAAACTAATCAGGATTAAAATTTAACCGGCTTTTGTGCAACTGGGCCTTTGTGAGGGAAATTTTTGCATTCCACTGGGAATTAATCTCAATTTATTGTGATTAGATAGAACATTTCTGTATGAATGTTATTATAATTTCTTCATTCGTAATAATTTTTTTATGCTTTTGTACTCCAGAGCGAAGCTCGGTCCCCAATATTTCATATTAATTGCATCTTCTATATTCCAATCTTACTCACTATAGACAAATATATAATACAAAAACAACAAAAATCGATAATTTGAGGAAAGAATTGGTTTATACACGTAGGGGATAGGAAATTCACGAATGACGCATCATCACGTCTCAACTACTCAACTGATTATCTTGAAATTTTGCATATAGATTTTTAATTTACCGAGGATGGTTATAGGCCTATTTTCAAGATTTTAGGAGGCCAAGTTTTTAGGTGTCAAGTTTCTAATCAGACCCTTGCGGAGCACGGGTAACTTACTACTAGTCTATAATATAATAAAGGAAAGAACTGGCTTATACACGCAGGGGATAGGAAATTCACGAATGACGCATCATCACGTCTCAACTACTCAACTCATTAACTTCACATTTTGCATATACATTCTTAATTTACCGAGGATGGTTATAGGAATATTTTCAATTCTTCAAAATTTTAGGAAGCCAAGTTTTTAGGTGTAAAGCTTTTAGATACTATCGGAGCACAAGTTACCTGTTAGTCTACTATAAGACAGTATAGCTAATAATTGACCGAGCGAAGTGAGGTCTAAGTTTCAAGTCGACGGTTTGGCATTTCTCTTAATGTTTAAATGTTTATATGTTTATATGTTGCGCATTTACGGCGAAACGCGATAATAGATTCTCATGAAATTTGACAGGTATGTTCCTTTTTTAATTGCGCGTTGACGTATATACAAGGTTTTTGGAAATTTTGCATTTCAAGGATAATATGAAAGGAAAAAGGAGCCCCCTTCATACGCCAATATTGGAGTAAAAATCAGACAAGATGAATCATAAATCAGATTCATCAGATTCATCATAAATCAGCTGACAAGTGATTACACAGATGTGTGGAGAAGCCAGTCTATTGCTGTATTTGTATAAGGTCTATAGTTTCAATCAAAGACATTAAAGTGGTATGCATCTTTAAGCTGGGTTTACACCGAAGTTATTAACAAAATGTTAATTTTCCTTAAGGTCTATAGTTTCAATCGGGTACTTGTGGATGAGAATACTGCGTGAGATCTACTGTTCACAGAACTACTAGTTAATACTGGTTTTAAATGAAATCAAAAAAACGAATGAATACCATAAAAATATATCATCAAAAGATGTGCCCCCTCAAAGACAGATTCAGTTCCAATTCGTACAAGATCTGAGTCACTCGAGAAATTCAAAAGAAAAAACATAGACCAGACGGATTTGTCCAATTACTTTTGGGACAGCCCCTGTGTTTTAAGAGAACGACAAATAGTTACTAATTCAATTGAAATTTAAAATAAAACATCGTCTTAAATGTGCCGTGTCTTCAACTGCTTCCCACAAAATTCTCTTAATCATTCTTTCTTTCTCTTCATCTCTTTCTCTCTATTTCATTATCATACTATTCATCTCTTTCTCACACTCTTTCTTCACTCACTCACTCACTCACTCTCTCTCTCTCTCTCTTTTGGTAGAGTGTTAGTGGGAAGAATACTTCGAATATTCTTTCCAAAGAATGGACATTGATATGTCCAAAGCTCCGCCATTTATGTAGATGCATAACAATATAAATTATCTATAGTTATTCCAAATTGCTTTTTTTCATATCATATATACAGTTCAATAATAATTTTTTCAGTCTATATTATGTAAATTCATCTATAATTCTGCTTTATTGTAAGCTATTGTATATAAGTGTATAAGCCAGTATATATTGTAATCTACATAAATAAAGTACTCAATCAATCAACCAATCAATCAATCTCTCTCTCTCTCTCCCTCTCTCTCTCTCTCTCAAACACACACACTCTCTCTCTCTCTCTCTCTCGGTCGTGTGTTGATGGGAAGGATATTATAATTTCATATTCTTCTTAGAGAATCGACAATTATTTGTTGAAAAACCGCCGATTTATGAAGTTACATTACAATATTATATCATCGTTACTCTAATAATTGCATTCAATCTTTATTCTCATTGATTGATTGTTTATACTTGTAAAATTCGTTGAATAATTAGCATTACCGTCATTTAATGTAAATTAGTGTATAAGCCAGTAAATATATTTTAACATACATAAATAAAGAACTCTGATCTATCTCACTCATTCTCTCTCTCTCTTCCCGTCTCTCCTTACTCATTCTTCTCACCTCGTCCTCTCACACTCTTTCTCCCACACACACTATCTCTTTCTCTTTCTTCCCTACACCCGTTGCAGCTTTGCGAAACAAAACAGTCTGGCACCTTTACAATAGAAAGCAGTGACTTATCATTTGACAAAATTTCTTTACAGGAATGTCTGTCTGTATGTCAGACTGTCTGCTGTTTGATTCTAAGAATTCAGCAGGAGGGTCATTGTGTGAGGAAGACTTGGAGGAGGAGGAGGAGTAGTAGGAGGAGGAAGAGGTAGAGGAGGAGGAGGAGGAAGGGGATGAGGAGGAGGAGGAGGAGGAGGAGATGGTGAAGAAGAAGGATGTGACGGTGAAGGAGAGAAGGAGAGAAAGAAAAAGAAGAAGATGAAGAAGAAGAAGAAAAAGAAGAAGAAGAAAAAGAGAAAGGAGGAGAAGGAGAAGAAGAAGGAGGTGAGGTGAAGAAGGATTGATTGATTGATTGATTAAGTACTTTATTTATGTAGATTACAACAATATATACTGGCTTATACACTTATATACAATAGCTTACAATACAGCAACATTATAGATGAATTTACATAATAATAATATAGAGTAAGAAAATAATTATTGAACTGTATATGATATGAAAAAGCAATTTGTAATATAATAACTATAGATAATAATTATATTGTTATGCATCTACATAAATTGGCGGAGCTTTGGACATATCAATGTCCATTCTTCGGAAACAATATTCAAAATATCCTCCCCACTAACTCTCTACCAAATAGGAGAGAAAGAGGAGAAGGAGAAGAAGAAGGAGAAAAAAGAAGAAGAAGAAGAAGAAGAAGAGAAGAATAAGAAGAAGAAGAAAGAAGAAGAAGGAGGAGAAGAAGAAGAAGGAAGAGAAGGGTATGACGTGATGAACTAGATGAAGAAGAAGGTGGTAGAAGTGAAGAGGAGGAGGAGGAGGAAGCGAGAAAGAGGAAAAAGGAGAAGGAGGAGATGGAGAAGATAGATTAAAGAGGAATACGAATGATGACTGGTAGTAGGAGGAGGGGGAGGAGGAGGAGAAGGCGTGAGAAGAGTATAGTGAGGTCCACGTTATAATGGCAGTGGAGAAAGATAGGAGTAAAACGTTGCCGAGCCTCTGTCTTGCCAATGCCTTCTATAGACGGTGGCTGATACAGGTTTATTGATGTGATATCAACTGTTATTTATTTATTTATTTATTCAACTTCCAACGGTACAATACCAATTTTACATGAAAATAGTACTTTAAAATTCTTTAACTATTCTAGTTTAAAATAATCAATTATATTTTTTTAAGCTAGAAATTATATTTTTAAATAATTTCATGATGAGTTTTCATAATCAAGATTAATATTTTGTAAATTAATTAATTTTTTATCAATAACTTTCATCTCATCCGATCGCTCTCTATCTTTCCCACTCTCTCTCTCTCACAGAGTCACACCCTGTCCTTTCTTTATCATTCACTCACAAACTCTCTCACGCTCCCTCTCTCTCTAAGTCCTAATATTTTGTAAATTAATCAATTTTCTACCACTAATTTTCATCTCATCCACTCACTCTCTCACTTTCCCACTCTCTCTCTCTCTCTCCCCCCTCTCTCTCACTCTCTCTCTCTCTCAGTCATCCCGTCGTTTCTTTCTCATTTACTCACACACTCTCTCACACTCCCTCTCTCTCTAAGTCTACGCCCAACCCTAAAAAGCCCCATCACCGAATTTCCTGGCGTTCATCCAATCAAATTTCACTTTCATTGAAAATCTTTCGAGTCACAGTCAACAGCTTGCATCAGCCAAAAGTTTTCGAAAAAAAGATTTTGAAATATCTTAGAGGTTTCAGACCTGCATCTGGTTTCAAGCATTGCATTGAACTATAATGAGGTCCACGTTATAATGGCAGTGTTAGATTAGCAATGGTATTGCTATCCTTGTCTATCATTCCACTAATCAGATAGCTCTATCCTGTCTTGTATCAAATTATGGTGTTGTGTATCAAGTTGAGATGATACTGTATCATATTGTCGTTATGTCGATCACTAATATTGCTATAGTGAGGTCCACGTTATAATGACAGTATTTGATTAACATTGGTGTTGCTATCCTTGTCTATAATTCCACTAAGCAGATAGTTCTATCTTGTTTTGTATCAAATGATGGTGTTGTGTATCAAGTTGAGACTTTGCTCTGTTACCAGTAGATCGTCTTTTAACAATGTAGAATTAATAATTAATTAACAAAATATTCAATCTTAATCATGAAAATTCATTATGAAATTATTGAGAAATAAAATTTCTTGCTTAATAGAATATAATTGTTTAGCAAGGATTTAAAACGAGAATGAACAGTTAATATTACATCAATGAACCTGTACTAGCTACCGTTTATAGAAGGCATTGACAAGACCGAAGATCGGCAACGTTGTTCTCCTATCTTTCTCCACTCCCATTATAACGTGGACCTCACTATAGTTATGAGATTTTGATAATGATTTATCCTTGCCCTATTACCATAGGTAAGGAAAGTATTGCTTTCCGAAAAAATTAAGGTACCCCAATTTCTAAATTTCTATACGTTTCAAGGTCCCCTGAGTCCAAAAAAGTGGTTTTTGGGTTTTGGTCTGTATGTGTGTGTGTGTGTGTGTGTGTGTGTGTGTGTGTGTGTGTGTGTGTGTGTGTGTGTGTGTGGTGTGTGTGTGTGTGTGTGTTGTGTGGTGTGTGGGTGGGGTGTGGTGTGTGTGTGTGTGTGTGTGTTTCAATTATGTTTTATAAATTTGATTTTTAAATAATTTCATAATAAATTTTCATGATTAAAATGAAATATTTTGTTAATTAATTATATTTCTACATTGTTATAAGACGGTCTGGCAACAGAGCAAAGCGAGAAAGAGATAGAGCTTTGTTGAATGATAGACAAGGATAGCAATACCATTGTTAATCAAACACCGCCATTATAACGTGGACCTCACTACAGTTTCAAGCATCAAACTATTTAGAAGTTTTTAATAACACTTTAAGATATTTATAAACATTCTTTACATGATATTGTAATTTTATATGTATTTAATAACACTTTAAGCTATTTTTAAACATTCTCTACATGATAATGTGATACTATTTCATAAATAAATAGAAGTTTTCAGAAGTAAAAGTTTGGAATGAGAATAAAAATAATGGATTTAACTTACCGGTAGACATTCGCATTTGATACAGTACATGACTCCAAAAGGGGGACCCAGATCGGCAAACCACGAACTCCCAAGCTCTCGTAATTGTTTTCCAAATTGACATTCTGAAAAAATTAATTAAAGTTAGAGAAAGTTTAATTTTAGTTCAAGTAACAGGTAAGGTGTAGGGTAAACACATAAGCGTTTAACGAAGCGGGAAACGAGAAGGGACCAGTTTTGTCGGGAGAGTTTCAATCAAATGCAATTCAAGATGGCGGCTAGAATGGCGAAAATGTTGTCAAAAACAGGGTTTTTCGAGATTTTCTCGAAAACGGCTCCAACGATTTTGATTAAATTTATACCTAGATTAGTCATTGATAAGCTCTATCAACTGCCACAAGTCCCATTACTGTGAAAATTCCAGGAGCTCCACCCCATCTATGCTAAGTTTGATTTTAGATTTCCAATTATCAGGCTTCAGATACAATTTAAACAAAAAATTCCAAGTGAAAAAGATTGATCATGAAAATCTCTACAATTAATGTTCAGTAACATTTTCACCTAAAATTAAAAATAAGCTCGAAATTCGAGAAGATGTGATTATCCAATTATTGCAAACTGTTGGCAACTGTTGATTCTATTAAATGATTCACTATGAAGAGATAGCAAACTTTGTGTGTCTCCAGCGTTATTGCCCTGTCACCAGCTGGCTCAAATCTTTGAATAGTAGACTTGAGATGCGCGGGAACACTTGCGTCAGGTGATCAATTTTCATAACGGCAAGGAAAGTTGTGTGAGTGCGCCACACCAGATTTTTTATATTTGAATAGGTATAACTCAGTCATTTTCCAAGATATCGATCTGAATTTTTCTTTTAATTGCTCCTTATAGTCTCCTTTATTGAGGAGGAATGATATCTCGAATCTGATTTTTTGAGCCAACTGGTCCCTATTTGCTTTCCACATCACAATTTATGATCTATCCCATTATATTTTTATAGCTGGTTATTTACGTTCACCGGATCTCGAAAACAGCTGTAACGATTTTCACGAAATTTGGAACATAGTATGTTTATGATATAAAAATTCGATTGCACTAGGTCTCATCCTTGGGAAAACTCGCTAAACGTCATTAAAAGAATAATTATTCATCCTTGGCTGAAACAGCTGAGACTTTCGTCGTCTGTAGATAGTAAAAAGTGAGCGAGTGATTCTGTTGAAAATCAAAATATCGCATCCCCGAAATTCATAAGCTGACGTAGGCCTATAGCCAGCTGTAAAATATAAACACGATCATTTTTGAGAATTGTGTTCTGTTTATCAATAAATAAAAAACATCGGGGCACCGAGCTTCGCTTGATATTTTTATTGATTGATAAACAGAACACAATTCTCAAAAATGATCGTGTTTATATTTCACAGCGGACTATGTCATCTTATGAATTTCGGGGATGCGACATTTTGATTTTTCACATACTCACTCTCTTTTTCACTATCCACAGCTGTTTCAGCCAAGGATGAATCATCCTTTTAATGTCCCTCAGCGAGTTTTCCCAGGGATGAGACCTAGTGCAATCGAATTTTTATATTATAAAACTACTATGTTCCAAATTTCGTGAAAATCGTTAGAGCCGTTTTCGAGATCCGTTAAACATTAATAACCAGATATGAAAATATATACAAATATTTATACAGAAATTGCTCGCTCAATATAATAGTAAAACGAGCAAAGCTCGGTGCCCCAATATTAATAATGAAGGAAAGAACTGGCTTAAACACGTAGGGGATGGGAAATTCACGAATGACGCATCATCACGTCTCAACTACTCAACTCATTAACTTGAAATACTGCATATAGATTCTTAATTTACCGAGGATGGTTATAGTCGTATTTCAAATTCTTCAAGATTTTATGACGTCAAGTTTTCAGTTTGTCAAGATTTTAATTAGACCCTTGCAGAGCATGGGTAACTCGTTAGTTGGAAAATAAAGTTGAGTAAAGAAAATTTCTAGTACAATGAGTCAATCAACTAAGTTGCTAAAGAGTTACATATTTTCATGCTAATGATCAATCATATTATTTTAATAGTAAAGAAAAAATATTTTTCCAAGATTTTATTATAAATGTTTATAATAGAAATAGCATATTTTGGAAATTCATTATATTTTCTCAATCTATAAGACCAATATTTTTCCAATCATATTATTTTAATCGTAAAGAAAATATATTTTCAATTATATAATTATTATAAATGTTCATAATTTGAATTGACTATTTTGGAAACTCGTTATATTTCTACATATTTTAAAAACAATTTATCAAAAGTGAGGAGCTAGAAAGGGATAGAGCAGGTAGCTGTTGCCAGATTGTCTTTTAACAATGTAGAATTAATAATTAATTAACAAAATATTTCATCTTAATTCTGGAAATTTATCATGAAATTAATGCAACACATAATTTCTTGCTTAATAAAATATATTGATTATTTTAAACTAGAATGAACAGTTAAAATTACATCAATAAACCTGTATCAGCTACCGTCTATAGAAGACATTGACAAGACAGTGGATTGGCAACATTGTTCTCCTATCTTTCTCCATGTGCACCTCACTAGTATAGAAAATGTTTACTAAAACATTACAATAGAAATATTAATTGACAGAAATTGAAAATGAAATAGAAAATATCTCGGCCCCTGCGCTCAGGTTTTTAACCTTTTCAGGGACTTTCCGTATTTAATAATAACACTATTTTACTTTTAACTTATTTTGTTAATTGTCAATTTATTTATGTAATTATACATTCATGTATGCATTGTATGAAGGAAAATAAAACTTTAATTGATTGATTGATTG
>NC_052517.1:4876466-4960582 GCF_014356525.2 Nilaparvata lugens | reverse complement strand
TAAATAAATTAATATTATCAAACGGAAATCCCATTAAATGCTGTAAATACATTAATTTTACATTCTTCATTTCTTGTATAATTTATTCATTAAATAGCATTTGAACTGATGACCTTCCAATTTATTTCCATGATAAAAAAATTAATTGACCGAGCGAAGTGAGGTCTAAGATTCAAGTCGACGGTTTGGCATTTCTCTTAATGTTTAAATGTTTATATGTTGCGCATTTACGGCGAAACGCGGTAATAGATTTTCATGAAATTTGACAGGTATGTTCTTTTTTTAATTGCGCGTCGACGTATGTACAAGGTTTTTGGAAATTTTTCATTTCAAGGATAATATAAAAGAAAAAAGGAGCCTCCTTCATACGCCAATATTAGAGTAAAAATCAGACTATAGAATTATTCATTATAAATCAGCTGTCTAGTGGACTATAATACTACCCGTCAAAAACATCGAACATCTTGAAAATGTATCTTTCTATCAACGTTAGTAGACAGTTCACTATAATACTACCCGTTCAAAAACATCGATCATCTTGAAAATGTATCTTTCCATCAACGTTGTAGACAGTTGCAGCCAGACCTGATAACAGCGCTCACACTCACATTCCGGGACGATATAGAACAGAAAGCTCTATGTTTATCTAGGATTTTTGCAAGACATTTTTAATTAATAAATTATTTATTAATTTTTGAGAAAACATAACAACAGGTCAATGTAACTCCTTGAGCACGAGGTCTACTGTTCACAGAACTACTAGTATATTTCAGACGGGATTGATCATGATTGACAAGAATCAACAATAAATAAATAAATTATTATTAAATGAAAATCTCAATTTAATGCTGTAAATACATTAACATTCTCCATTCCTTGTATAATTTATTCATTAAATAGCATTTGAACAGATGACCCTCCAATTTATTTCCATAATAAAAAAAATAATCCTAGATCAGATAATATATCTAGCAGTATATATCTATATCTATATCTATATATCTATATCTATATACTATATATATCTATAGTATATATCTATATCTATCAAGCAGTACGGCTTGAACCACAAATCACTATAGTTAGTTCCACGTTACTAGTAGTTCTGTGAACAGTAGACCTCACGCAGTATTCTCATCCACAAGTACCTGATTGAAACTAGAGACCTTATAGAAATACAGCATAGACTGGCTTCTCCACACATCTGTGTAATCACTTGTTAGCTGATTTTTGATGAATAATTCTATAGTCTAATTTTTACTCTAATATTGGCGTATGAAGGAGGCTCCTCTTTCCTTTTATATTATCCTTGAAATGCAAAATTTCCAAAAACCTTGTATATACGTCGACGACGTGCAATTAAAAAGGAACATACCTGTCAAATTTCATGAAAATCTATTACCGCGTTTCGCCGTAAATGCGCAACATATAAACATTTAAACATTTGAACATTAAGAGAAATGCCAAACCGTCGACTTGAATCTTAGACCTCACTTCCCTCGGTCAATAAAGGTAGAGTTTGATTAGCAATGGCATTGCTATCCTTGTTTATCATTCAACAAAGCGGATAGCCCTATCTCTTTCTCGCTTTGCTCTGTTGCTAGATCGTCTTTTAACAATGTAGAATTAATAATTAATCAACAAAATATTCCTTCTCAATTATGAAAATTCATTATGAAATTATTAAAAAATATAATTTCCTGCTTAATATAATTAATTTTTTAAAACGATGATGAACACAGTTAAATATTATATCAATAAACCTGTATCAGCTTCCGTCTATAATAGAAGGCATTGACAAGACAGAGGATCGGCAACGTTGTTCTCCTATCTTTCTCCACTATACTATGGAAGTGATGGAAATGGAAAAGTGGTAACAATGCCTTCCTATCATTTCCCTCTCTTACACAGTATCTGTTCTTTTCTTCTTCTCATATCTCCTTCTTCACCATATTTTTCCTCTTCATCATCATCTTCTTCTTCTTCTTCATCTTCTTCTACTTCTTCTTCTTGATCTTCATATTTTTCCACCTATTTTCTTTTCTTCTTCTACTTGTTTTCTTCTTTTTCATTTTCTTATTCTTGTTCTCTCATTCTTCATCTTCTCCTCCTCTTTCAACATCTTCCTCTTATATTTCTTCTCCTTCTATTTCTTCTTCTTCTTCTTCGTCCAAATCTACTTCCAGTCTCCTCACCACCTCCTCCTCCTAGTCACGTCTCCTCCTCCTTCTTCTTCTCCCTCATCATCTTCTTCTACTTCTCCTTATTCTGCTTAATCTTCTTCTTCTACTTCTTCTTATTCTGCTTCTTCTTCTCCCTCATCATCATCATCTTTTTCTTCTTCTTCTTCTTCTTTTTGTTCTTTTTCTACTTCTTCTTATTCTGCTTCTTTCTTCTCCTTCTTCTTCTTCTTCTTCTTCTTCATTTTTCTCCACCTATTTTCTTTTCTTCTTCTACTTGCTTGCTTCTTTTTCATTTTCTTATTCCTTTTCCTTGTTCTCATTCTTCATCTTCTCCTCCTTTTCTACATCTTCATCTCCTTCCTCTTATATTCCTCCTCCTTCTTTTTCTTCTTCTTTTTCGTCCAAATCTATTCCCAGTCTCCTCCTCCTCCTTCTTCTTCCAGTTCTTGTTCTTCCTTTTCTTCTTCTTCATCATCATCAACATCTTCTACTTTCAATTCTTCCACTTCTCCTCCTTTTCTATATCTTCATCTTCTTCCTCCTATGTTTCTTCTCCTTTCCGCTTTTTTTCCGTCCATACCTTCTTCCAGTCTCCTCTCCACTTCCTCCTCATACTCACGTCTCCTTCTTTTTTTTCTTCCTGTTCTTTTTCTTCCTTTTCTTCTTCTTCTTCATCATCATCATCATCTTCTACTTTCAATTATTCTTCTTCTTCTTCTCCTCATTTTCTACATCTTCATCTTCTTCCTCTTATATTTCTTCTCCTTATTTTCTTCTTCTCCGTCCATACCTACTTCCAGACTCCTCTCCACTTTCTCCTCATAGTCACGTCTCCTCCTTTATCATCTTTCCTCCTCATCATTTTCTACTTCTCATTCTACTTCTTCTCCTATTTCGTATTCTTCCTCTCTTGCTTCTTCTTCTGCCTCATCTACTTCCTCTCCTCCTTCTTCTTCTCCATCTCCTACATATTCATTTTCTTCCTCTCATATTTCTCCTCGTTCTTTATCTTCTTCTTCTTCGTCCAAATCTACACCCAGTCTTCTCACCACCTTTTCCTGTTACAGTGAGGTCCACGTTATAATGGCAGTGGATAAAGATAGAAGAATAGCGATGCCGATTCTCTGCATTAATTAATTATATTTCTAAACTGTCAAAAACATAATTGGTATCGCTGCGGACCAAGAAAAGGATAATACCACCGATATGATACAGAATATGATACAGTATCACCACACATGATACAGTAAAATCAAAATGATACAGTATCATCTCAACTTGATACACAATACTATGATTTGTTATATTCGTCATCTGCTTTGTGGAATGATAGACAAGGATAGCAAAACCAAAGTTGATCAAATACTGTCATTATAACGTGGACCTCACTATAGTCACGTCTTCTTCTCCTTCTTCTTCTTCTTCTTCTTCTCCTTCTTCTTCTTATCCCTCTCCTTCTTCACTCCTCTTTTAATTTGGGTTTGGATACAACGATAGCTCTGAAATTGAAAACAAACATGTTTCTATCCTAGAAACATTACTTCCGGCTTCTAAAAGTGTAATCTAAAAACTCTTTCACCCATTCTCTCACTCACTCTCTCTCGCCCTCTCACTCTCTCTTACTCTCTCAAATCTAAATCCCCAGAAAAGAAGCACAAGATTTTATTTATATAAAGCCGTGTATCATTTCCAGAAACAGTACCATTGGAGTGGATTAGGCGGCATCTGGAACATCGGATTTAATTCTCCACTTCTTCTGCTTCTTCTTTTTCTTCTTCTTCTCTACTTCTCTACTTCTCCTTTGTCATCTTCACTCCTTCAGTCTTTCTTCTCTGTCATCATCACTCCTTCCAGCTATTCCCTCTTTATCACCTACATTCACTTATCAATCCCTTCATTTAAATATCCTTCTCCTTCTAGTGTTTTTTCTTCTTCCGTCTTCTTCTTCCTCTTCTTTTGTCTTCTTCTACATCGTCATCGTCATCTTCTCCATCTTCTTTTTCTTCTTCCTGTACTTCTCCCTCTTCATTATCATCATAATCTTCCTCTTCTTCTTCTCCGTCATTTTCTTCTTCTTCTTTTTCTTCATCCTCACCCAGTCCCCTTCTCTATTCATCTTCAATTTATCTTCTCCTCTTAGGTCCTTCTTCTTCTTCTTTCTTCTTCTCTTCTTCTTCTTCTTCTTCTTCTTCTCCTTTTTTTTTTCTTCTTCTTCTTCTTCTTCATCCTCACCCAGTCTCTCTTTGGTAGAGAGTTAGTGGGAAGGATATTTTAAATATTCTTTCCGAAGAATGGACCTTGATATGTCCAAAGCTCCGCCAATTTATGTAGATGCATAACAATATGATTATTATCTATAGTTATTATATTACAAATTGCTTTTTCATATCATATACAGTCATAATTAGATTTCTTATCTATATTATTAAATCATCTATATTTTGCTGTATTGTAAGCTATTGTATATAGTGGTATAACGCCACAATATATTGTAACTACATAAATAAAGTACTCACGAATCAATCAATCTTCCTCTTCCTCTCTCTCTTTCTACTTCTTTTTTTCCTCTTGTCTTCTTCTACGTCGTCGTCTTCTTCATCCTTACCTAGTCTCCTTTTCTATTCATCTTCAATTTATCTTCTCTTCCTAGTCCCTTCTTTTTCTTTTTTTTTTTCTTCTCTTCTTCTTCTCTTCTCTCACCTTTTCTATTCAGCATCAATTTATTTTCTTCCTTCCCCCTACCTCGTCCCTTCATCTTCTTCTTTCTCTCCTCCTTCTTCTACTCCTTCTCCTTCATCCTCACCCAGTCTTCTTTTCTATTCATTTCCAATTCATCTTCTCCTCCTTGTCCTTCTTCTTCTTCTTATTCTTCTACTTCTCCTCCTTCATCTTCTTATAATTCTACTTCTTCTTCTTCTTCTTCTTCTTCTTCTTCTTCTTCTTCTTCTTCTCCTTCTTCTTATTCTTCTACATCTCCCCCTTCATCTTCTTACAATTCTTCTTCTTCCTCTTCTTCTTCTTCATTTTCACCATCCTCCTTCATAACTGTGTCAATATTGCCAACAGAGTATGAAGCAATGACCTTTCAGTGGCATCTATATTACTATATACAGAATATATACTCAGTATGCTATGTACATTAAGCCATTATATATATAATATATATATATATTATATAGATATATTATATATATATATCTGTGCTCACTTCGGTGCCTCTGGTTCGAATAAATAAAAACAGAACAGTCTGCCACAAAATAGAAATAATCACGAAGGCTGTCCCAAAAGTAACTCCCTTAATCTTCACTTAAAACTGTCGTCTGTAGTGTTGTATAGTATTGTATAGAAAGCTCTAGAAAAATAATGTTTTCAATATTGAATTTGTTTTAGAACTTATGATACTAGTAGTTCTGTGAACAATAGACCTCACGCAGTATTCTCATCTACAAGTACCTGATTGAAACTATAGACCTTATGGAAATACAGCAATAGACGGCTTCTCCACACATCTGTGTAATCACTTGTCAGCTGATTTATGATGAATAATTCTATAGTCTGATTTTTACTCTAATATTGGCGTATGAAGGAGGCTCCTTTTTTCTTTTATATTATCCTTGAATGCGAAATTTCCAAAAACCTTGTATATACGTCGACGCGCAATTAAAAAAGGAACATACCTGTCAAATTTCATGAAAATCTATTGCCGCGTTTCGCCGTGAATGCGCAACATATAATCCGGGTGGATTACACCCGGTTGTACCAAATTTCGATAGCTTGATGATATACAAACCGAAAAACTTTGAAAAATATCACCAGTATAAATTTAATTTTCAGCCTTTGCACAACCTTAACCCTGATTAAATTTAACAGACATTTCTACAAGCCGGCAAATGAGTGTCCCCCACACCTACAAAACAGCCAAAGAATTCCTAAACAACAAAAACAGATCCCGAAAATGAATGAAAGAAAATGCAGTCACAAAGAAAAGTGGGAAGGTAACCCAGTGGTTAGAATGCAACAAACATCCAACAAAGTAGAATAGAGAGAAAGATAAAAGAATGGACAACATTTCTGAATGAGAGGAGAATGAAAAACTTCTGCGCCTTTTTGTTTCTGAACATCACTCTATAATCTGCTTGCTCTAAGCCAGATCACGTTTATTGGTGACAAGAATTTCTTTTCTCTTTTTCCTCTTCTCATCCCTTCTCTTTATCTTCCCATTCTTCCTCTCCTTTCTCACAATTTTAATCTCTCTCTCACGGGAAGTAACACGTTGAGATTGTAGGGTGGGGGTGAGGGTGTTGAGGGGTAGACTGAGGCCCCCCAAAATTTCCAAGAAACACCTGTAATTTTGATGGTTGACGGTGTTTTCTGCATATAGTGTGATTCACCAATATAGTTAGTGGAAAAGATAGGAGGGCGTTGTTGTCGTTTTCCCACCGCCCACTTTGGAAAAATAGGAGAAAAACGTTGCTGATCCTCTGCCTTGTCAAATGCCTTGTATAGACGGTAGCTGATACAGGTTTATTAATGTAATATTAACTGTTCATTCTCATTTTAAATAATCAATTATACTATTATATTTCTTTATTTATATATCTGGTTATTCTTATATCTGGTTATTTTCATATCTGGCTATTTTTATATCTGGTTATTTATATTTAACGGATCTCGAAAACGGCTCTAACGATTTTCACGAAATTTGGAACATAGTAGGTTTATGATATAAAGATTCGATTGCACGACGTCTCATCCTTGGAAAAACTCGCTGAACGACAATAGAAGGATATATTCATCTTGGCTGAAACAGCTGTGGATAGTAAAAAATGAGTACAGTAGTGAAAAACAAAATATCAAATCCACGAGATTCATAAGATGACTTATAGCCATCTGTGAAATATAAACACGATCATTTTAGAGAATTTTGTTCTGTTTATCAATAGATAAACGAGCGAAGCTCAGTGCCTCGTTATTATTTAATTAAGCATAGAATTATATTTTTCAATAATTCATAATGATTTTTCATAATTAGGATGAAATATTTTGTTAATTAATTGCTAATTCTACATTGTTTAAAGCCTATCTGGTAACAGAGCAAAGCGAGAAAGAGATAGCGCTATCCGCTTTGTTGAATGATAGACAAGGATAGCAATACTATTGCTAATCAAACACTGCCGTTATAACGTGTACCTCACTATTGAAAAAGAGCAACCAAAACATGATACAGTATCACAACAATATGATACAGTATCAAATCAAAATGATACATTATCATCTCAACTTGATACACAATACTATGATTTGATACATTCATCTTGGCTGAAACAGCTGTGGATAGTAAAAAATGAGTACAGTAGTGAAAACAAAATATCAAATCCACGAGATTCATAAGATGACTTATAGCCATCTGTGAAATATAAACACGATCATTTTAGAGAATTTTGTTCTGTTTATCAATAGATAAACGAGCGAAGCTCAGTGCCTCGTTATTATTTAATTAAGCATAGAATTATATTTTTCAATAATTCATAATGATTTTTCATAATTAGGATGAAATATTTTGTTAATTAATTGCTAATTCTACATTGTTTAAAGCCTATCTGGTAACAGAGCAAAGCGAGAAAGAGATAGCGCTATCCGCTTTGTTGAATGATAGACAAGGATAGCAATACTATTGCTAATCAAACACTGCCGTTATAACGTGTACCTCACTATTGAAAAAGAGCAACCAAAACATGATACAGTATCACAACAATATGATACAGTATCAAATCAAAATGATACATTATCATCTCAACTTGATACACAATACTATGATTTGATACATTCGTATCTGCTTTGTCGAATGATAGACAAGGATAACAACACCAGTGTTGGTCAAATACTACCATCATAACGTGGACCTCACTAGAGAACAAGAACAGCCACAACATGATACAGTATCAACACACATGATACACCATCAAATAGAAATGATACAGTTTTATCTCAACTTGATGCACAATCCTATGATTTGATACATTCGCTATCTGCTTTGTGGAATGATAAACAATGATAGCAACACCAGTATTAATCAAACACTACCATTATAACGTGGACCTCACTAGAGAACAAGAACAATCACAATATGATACAGTATCGCCACAATATGATACAGTATCAAATCAGAATGATACATTATCATCTCAACTTGATACACAATACTATGATTTGTTAAATTCGCTATCTGCTTTGTCGAATGATAGACAAGGATAACAACACCAGTAATAATCAAACACTACCATTATAACGTGGACCTCACTAGAGAACAAGAACAACCAAAACATGATACAGTATCAACACAATATAGAACAAAAAGAACCACAACATGATACATACAGTATCAACACAATATGATACAGTATCACCACACATGATACAGCATCAAATCAAAATGATACAGTTTTATCTCAACTTGATTCACAATCCTATGATTTGCTACATTCGCTATCTGCTTTGTCGAATGATAGACAAGGATAGCAACACCAATGTTAATCAAATACTGCCATTATAACGTGGACCTCACTAGAGAACAAGAACACCACAACATGATACAGTATCACCACACATGATACAGTATCAACACAATATGATACAGTATCACCACACATGATACAGCATCAAATCAAAATGATACAGTTTTATCTCAACTTGATTCACAATCCTATGATTTGCTACATTCGCTATCTGCTTTGTCGAATGATAGACAAGGATAGCAACACCAATGTTAATCAAATACTGCCATTATAACGTGGACCTCACTAGAGAACAAGAACAACCACAACATGATACAGTATCACCACACATGATACAGCATCAAATCAAAATGATACAGTTTTATCTCAACTTGATTCACAATCCTATGATTTGCTACATTCGCTATCTGCTTTGTCGAATGATAGACAAGGATAGCAACACCAATGTTAATCAAATACTGCCATTATAACGTGGACCTCACTAGAGAACAAGAACAACCACAACATGATACAGTATCACCACACATGATACAGTATCAACACAATATGATACAGTATCACCACACATGATACAGCATCAAATCAAAATGATACAGTTTTATCTCAACTTGATTCACAATCCTATGATTTGCTACATTCGCTATCTGCTTTGTCGAATGATAGACAAGGATAGCAACACCAATGTTAATCAAATACTGCCATTATAACGTGGACCTCACTAGAGAACAAGAACAACCACAACATGATACAGTATCACCACACATGATACAGTATCAACACAATATGATACAGTATCACCACACATGATACAGCATCAAATCAAAATGATACAGTTTTATCTCAACTTGATTCACAATCCTATGATTTGCTACATTCGCTATCTGCTTTGTCGAATGATAGACAAGGATAGCAACACCAATGTTAATCTAATTTTGCCATTATAACGTGGACCACACTATAGAAGTGAGTTGGGAGAAGAATACAGTAGGGTATAAAATTCTTACACTTCGACAGCGGTTTATATTAATACATTGAAAACATTCATTAAATACTTCAAATCTAAGTAAAATGATTACCTAAGCTAAATCTGAAAAAGCATTAGCAGTGTTAAGAAGAAGTTTAAGAAAAATAAAAGTAAGACAGCGAAAAACGCAAAAACAGAGAACTTATCTTTGAAAATGGCTCGAATCACTTTGAGAATATCTTGAGTCTTGACCTACCTCAATAATATCTCAGGCGCCAACCATTTGAGTAGTGGCAAACAATTTTAACCTACTTTTTATTTTCGTACGGTACTCTACCATTATCTACAAAATACATTAAAACTTCCAAACTAATCTTATTCGTTCGTTTTTCTTCTATTAAATACTTTTTTGTTTTTATCATACTATGCTGCTTCTGATACTAATTATTTTTCTTTTTCTTCTCCATCAACTGCATCAATTTTGGTAGAGAGTTAGTGGGGAGGATATTTTTAATATTCTCTCCGAAGAATGGGCATTGATATGTCCGAAGCTCCGCCAATTTATGTAGATGCATAACAATTTAATTATTATCTATAGTTATTACAAATTGCTTTTTCATATCATATACAGTTCAATAATTATTTTCTTAGTCTATATTATGTACATTCATCTATAATGTTGCTGTATTGTAAGCTATTGTATATAAGTGTATAAGCCAGTATATATTGTAATCTACAAAACTAAAGTACTCAAACAATCACTCTCTCTCTCCCGGTCGTGTGTTAATGACAAAGATATTTTATATCCTTCTAAGAGAATCGAATATTATTTGTGGAAACACCGCCGATTTATGAAGTTACATCACATTATTATATTATTGTTATTCTAATTGAATTTCTATATTTATTCTCATTTATACTTTGTGAAATTCGTTGAATAACTAGCATTATCGTCATTTAATGCAAATTAGTGTATAAGCCAGTAAATATTGTAACATACATAAATAAATAAATCTAATCTAATCACTCTTACTCTCTTCCAGCCAATAAGAGAAGGCTTTTCTCAAAGAAGTATTCTCTGATTGTTTCTCATTCAAGAACTCTCACGGCACAATTAGAACTTAACACGTTTTTGCGCAACCAAGGTTTATTTTTATAATATCGAAGTTTAATTGACCGAGCGAAGTGAGGTCTAAGATTCAAGTCGACGGTTTGGCATTTCTCTTAATGTTTAAATATTTATATGTTGCGCATTTACGGCGAAACGCGGTAATAGATTTACATGAAATTTGACAGGTATGTTCCTTTTTTAATTGCGCGTCGACGTATATACAAGGTTTTTGGAAATTTTGCATTTCAAGGGTAGTATATAGAAGGAAAAAGGAGCCTCCTTCATACGCCAATTTTATCGTAAAAATAAGACTATAGAATTATTCATCATAAATCAGCTGACAAGTGATTACACAGATGTGTGGAGAAGCCAGTCTATTGCTGTATTTCCATAAGGTCTATAGTTTCAATCAGGTACTTGTGGATGAGAATACTGCGTGAGGTCTACTGTTCACAGAACTACTAGTAATATTTTAACAAAACGTATTGTTTGGATAAGGAAAAATTCCACATTGCAAGGCACAACATAAATAGAAAGCGATGAATGTAAAAATTAGATCAAGATTGGAGTCATCTGGTTTTCTGTAGCCAGTAGACTATATTTTAATATTTCGCTAGGAATTTTTGATAAGAGGCGTCTTCTATTTTGGAGATCATACGTCAATTTTTAGTGGCTGCTCGCTCATCTATGGAGAAGAATAAATTGATCAATAGAGAGAGAGAGAGAGAGAGAGAGAGAGAGAGAGAGGAGAGAGAGAGAGAGAGATTAGATTAGATTTCTTTATTTATAAATATAAAGAAAATAATTGAAAATCTCAGTACCCTTTTTTAAAAATATTTTATCACGACATGTTTCGGTCAATTATGCCATTTTCAAGTGATATGAATTAAATAAATAAATACTAATGGAAGACTCTTATTTTGATCATATGTTAGTGTATTCATATGTTTTTATGAACTAGAACTGTAAATTTTGGGTTTAAATTCGCATGATTCTATCAAAAATGGGTTATTGGTGTCTAATTGGATCAAGTTTATTATTTATCTCTGTTTAATTTTGCTGCTTTATAAATATGAAATTCTTCTTTGACATTCAGTTTTTGACTTTTATTACCATAATTAAGTATTTTCATATTGGAATTTATATCTGTAAAATTATGGCCTGAATCTATCAATTATTTATGTATGTTACAATATTTACTGGCTTATACTCTAATTTGCATTAAATGACGATAATGCTAGTTATTCAACGAATTTCACAAAGTATAAATAATTAATAAATGAGAATAAATATAGAAATGCAATTAGAATAACGGTTATATAATAATGAGATGTAACTTCATAAATCGGCGGTGTTTCAACAAATAATTGTCGATTCTTTTAGAAGGATATAAAATATCCTTGTCATTAATACACGACCGTGAGAGAAAGAGAGAGATTGATTGATTGATTGATTATATGCCTTTATAGGGCGGAATTAGGACTCCTGGTCCTCTCTGCCACACAACCCTTTACAAAAGAAGAAAAATTTACATAAAAACAGAAAAAAATAGATTACATATTATGTAATAAGATTACATAAGATTAATATATGAGTAAATAGAACTATTAATCAAAATACAATAACATATAATAAAAGAGAATTTTAAACGTTATTTATTTATACAATTGGAAACAATATTTCATCAATATAAGTGTGATAAGTGTGATAAGTGAGTGAAATGAGAATTTGATTGAGAGAGAGAGAGAGACGGATTGATTGAGTACTTTATCTAAGTAGATTACAATATATACTGGCTTATACACTTATATACAATAGCTTACAATACAGCAAAATTATAGATGAATCTACATAATATAGACTAAGAAAATAATATTATTGAACTGTATATGATATGAAAAAGCAATTTGTAATATAATAACTATAGATAATTATATTGCTATGCAACTACATAAATTGGCGGATCTTTAGACATATTATCAATGTCCATTCTTCGGAAACAATATTAAAAATATCCTCACCACTAACTCTCTACCAAAAGAGAGAGAGTGAGAGAAAGAGAGAGTGAGTGTGTGTGTGTGATTGAGAGAGAGAGAGCAAATAGAGAGAGAGTAAGTGAGTGTGTGTGTGTGTGTGTGATTGAGAGAGAGAGAGAGAGAGAGAGAGAGAGAGAGAGAGAAAGGATGATTGATAGGAGGTAAGAATCTAAGAGGGAAAATGAGTAAATAAATAAAACAGAGATAAAAATGTGATGTAAGTGAGCGAATTGAACGGAATGATTGGTGAAGAAGAAGATGATGAAGAAGAAGAAGAAGAAGAAGAAGAAAAAGAAGAAGAAGAAGATGATGAAGAAGTAGAAGAGAAGAAGAAGAAAAGAAGAAGAAAAGAAGATGATGAAGAAGTAGTAGAAGAAGAAGAAGAAGAAGAAGAAGAAGAAGAAGAAGAAGAAGAAGAAGAAGAAGAAGAAGAAGAAGAAGAAGTAGAATTTGAAGAATACAACGATGATTAAATAATACTAAAGCCAGTAAAAGTGACTAAACAACAAACATTTTTGTTTTGCTGTCTTCAAATTTTTTATCACTTTGCTATTCTCTTAAAGCTTAATTTGCTGTGAAACTAATTTGAGAGACTAGTAGGTGGAAGGGAAGAGGAAGAGGAAGAAGAAGAAGAAGAAGAAGTACGAGTAGAAGTAGAGAAAAATAGAAGGAGACACTGAACGCAATTGACATTTTTTATCAAACTACAAAATTTTGAAACATTGTACTCTCATTAAACTGATCTCTCTAAAATTAATAAGTAGGTGATTATAACTAACATGATTTGTCTAGACGAAAAGGAGAAGTAAGGAAAGGAGAGATCAGAGAAGAAGAAGAAGAAGAAGAAGAAGAAGAAGGAGAAGAAAAATGAGAAAAGAAGAAGGAGATAGAGAATATGAAGACGAAACAAATGAAGAAAGTGAGAGTTTTTAACGGATTTTTCAAAACGAAAAGAAGAACAAAAAGAACAAGAAGAAGAAGAAGGAGGAGGAGGAGAAGAAGAAGAAGACGAATAAGGAGAAAAAGAAGAAGAAAAATGTAGAAAAAAAGAAGGAGATAGAGAATATGATGACGAAACAAATAAGAAAGAAAGTGAGAGTATATAACGGATTTTTTTTCAAAAGCAAAGGAAAAACAAAAAGAACAAGAAGAAGAATAAGGAGAAGAAGAAAAAGAGAAACAAAAAGAAGAATAAGGAGAAGAAAAAACAGTGGAAGAATATAAAATACTATGCAGACAGTGAAAGTAATTTGGCAATTTTTTCAACAACAAAAAATTTCAAAACCTCAAACTGATCTCTTTAAAATGGGTGAGTGAACGTGACTATGAGAATTTTAGTGTCTAGAAAAAGACGAGAGAAGTAGAAGAAGAAGAAGAAGAAGAAGAAGAAGAAGTAGAGGAAGAAGATGAATATATAGAAGAAATAGAGGAAGAGGAAGAGGATGAAAAATAAGATGAATATGTTGAAGAAGATGAAGAAATAGAAGAGGAAGGTGAAGAAAAAGAAGAAGAAGAAGAAAAGGGAAAGAAGAAGAAGCAGAAAACAGAACGAAACTACCAGTGAGAGAGAGAGAGAGAGAGAGAGAGCTTTAATAGCTTTGCAGCGTCTCTCGGTATCATATTACACTTTTGGATCCCAATCAGAAATCCTAAATTCGCCTTTAAATACTATATTAAATATATATACACAGTATATACAAATTTATATACTTTCAAAACTTACATATAAATTTATCAGTAGTCTCCATAGCTATATAGTGAGGTCCACGTTATAATGGCAGTGTTTGATTGGCAATGGTATTGCTATCCTTGTCTATCATTCAACAAAGCTGATAGCGCTATCTCTTTCTCGCTTGCTCTGTTGCCAGATCGTCTTTTAACAATATAGACTTGATAATTAATTAATAAACAAAATATTTCATCTCAATTATGAAACTTTATTTAAATATATAATTTCTTGCTTAGTAAAATATAATTGCATATTCTAAACGAGAATGAACAGTTATATTACATCAATAAATCTGTATCAGCTACAGTCTATAGAAGGCATTGACAAGACAGAGGTTCGGCAACGTTGTTCTCCCATCTTTCTCCACGTGCACCTCACTATAGTATAGAAAATGTTTACTAGAACATTACAATAGAAATATTAATTGACATTAAACCTAATTGACAGTAATTGAAAATGAAATAGAAAACGCTTACTAAAACATTACAATAGAGAATATTAATTGACATTAAACTTAATTGACCTTAATTGAAAATGAAATAGAAAATGTTTACTAAAACATTACAATAGAGAATATTAATTGACATTAAACTTAATTGACCTTAATTGAAAATGAAATAGAAAATGTTTACTAAAACATTACAATAGAGAATATTAATTGACACTAAACTTAATTGACAGTAATTGATTATTGGTAGGAAGTTCTGTGTATTTTTTCCTTCTAGTTTATGAAAATGTTCACTAAAAATAGTTTTTAATTCGATATGACATCATAATAGAGCCACCGATAAACATTTAAGGAACTACCGTTTATCAGCTACCGTCTATAGAAGGCATTGACAAGACAGAGGATCGGCAACGTTGTTCTCCCATCTTTCTTCACTGCCATTATAACGTGGACCTCACTATAGTTAGCTTCACTTAAAACTGTCAGCATTTGCTTATGAATAAAACAAATGTCACTCAATTAACCCATTCTGACAGATTTACATCATTTTTACCAAATTATATAATATATTTATATAAATGTAATTTAAATAATATTAGTGGAGAATATATCTATGTACAGAGCCAAATTATATAATGTATTATAAAGAGTGTACATGCTGTAAGGCCTTTTTATATATATATATAATATATATATATATATATATATTGTTTTCACTAGTATATATTTATTTAGAGTAATATATATGTGTGTGATTATATATTATGTGGTGATACATTTAATGACGTATATCTGTCAACGTCTCAACATTTATGAAGTTATTAACGCTCTTTCTTCTTATATACTTCTTCTTTTTGGCCCTCATAATTCCTACTTCTTCTCTTTCTTCTCTCACTTCTTCTTCTTCTTCTTCTTCTTCTTCACCCTTTTCTCACTCTTCTTCTTTCTCCTTTCCATGCTCTTCTTCTTATACTTCTCCTTTTTGGCTCTCATAATTCGTACTTCTTCTCTTTCTTCTTCATTTTCTTCTCTCACTTCTTCTTCTTCTTCTTCTTCACCCTTTTCTCACTCTTCTTCTTCTTCTTCACCTTTTCTCACTCTTCTTCTTCTTCTTCTTCTTCTTCTTCACCCTATTCTCACTCTTCTTCTTCTTCTTCTTTTCTTCACCCTTTTCTCACTCTTCTTCTTCTTCACCCTTTTCTCACTCTTCTTCTTTCTCCTTTCCATGCTCTTCTTCTTATACTTCTTCTTTTTGGCTCTCATAATTCGTAATTTTCTCTTTCTTCTTCAATTTCTTCTCTCACTTCTTCTTCTTCGCCCTTTTCTCACTCTTTTTCTTTCTCCTTTCCATGCTCTTCTTCTTATACTTCTTCTTTTTGGCTCTCATAATTCGTAATTTTCTCTTTCTTCTTCAATTTCTTCTCTCACTTCTTCTTCTTCGCCCTTTTCTCACTCTTTTTCTTTCTCCTTTCCATGCTCTCTTCTTATACTTCTTCTTTTTGGCTCTCATATTCGTAATTTTCTCTTCTTCTTCAATTTCTTCTCTCACTTCTTCTTCTTCTTCTTCGCCCTTTTCTCACTCTTTTTCTTTCTCCTTTCCATGCTCTTCTTCTTATACTTCTTCTTTTTGGCTCTCATAATTCGTAATTTTCTCTTTCTTCTTCAATTTCTTCTCTCACTTCTTCTTCTTCTTCACCCTTTTCTCACTCTTTTTCTTTCTCCTTTCATGCTCTTCTTCTTATACTTCTTCTTTTTGGCCCTCATAATTCGTACTTCTTCTCTTTCTTCTTCAATTTCTTCTCTCACTTCTTCTTCTTCTTCACCCTATTCTCACTCTTCTTCATTCTCCTTTCCGTGCTCTTCTTCTATTTTTCTTTTCTTTCATTTTTTTCATTTCTTACTTGTCTTTTTTCTTTTCTTGCTCGTCCTCTTACTGTTAACGAACACTTCTTTCTCTTCTTCCTCTTCTTTCAACGACTTTTTCTTCTTCTTCTACTTCTTCTTCCTCATCATCTTCTTCATCATCATCATCATAATCTTCTTCTTCTTTTTCTTCATTTTCTTCTTCTTCAACATCATAATCTGATTGAAATTTTCATTTTTTTTCCATTCAAGAATTAATTAATTTATTTATTTTATATATATCTTCCTTATCATCATCTTCATTTATAGTAAATTTTCTTCTTCTTCATCTTCTTCTCCAGTAAATTTTCTTCTTCTTCTTCTTCATCTTCATCATCATCATCATCATCATAATCATCTTCTTCTTCTTCTTCTTTTATTTCTTCTTCTCCTTCTTCTTCTTCTTCTTCTTCTTCTTCTACTTCTTCTTCTTCTTCTTCTTCTTCTTCCTCATCATCTTCCTCTCCTTCATCATCATCATCTTCCTCTTCTTCTACTTCTTCTTCTCATCTTTTTCTAGACACTACAATTCTCATAGTCACTCACGTTCACTCACCCATTTTAAAGAGATCAGTTTGAGGTTTTGAATTTTTTGTTGTTGAAAAATTGTCGAATTACTGTCTGCATAGAATTTCATTTCCTTCCACTGTTTTTTCTTGTTCTTCTTCTCCTTATTGTTCTTTTTGGTTCTTCTTTTTCTTCATCCTCTTCTTCTTTATCATAATTATCTTCTTTCAATTTTCAATTTTTTCCAATTCAAAAATTAATCTATTTATTTCTACTTCTACTTCATCTTCTTCTTCATCATAATCATCTTCTTCTTCATTCTTTCAATTTTCAATTTATTCAAATTAATTCATATATTCCTACTTCTACTTCATCTTCTTCTTCTTCTTCTTCATCATCAGCATCATCATCTTCTTCTTTTTCTTCTTCTCCTCCTTCTTTTTTGCCTATCATCTTCTCCTCCTCCTCAATCCTCTCCTTCTTCCCATTTGGCCGAAATTATTATTTTGTCGCAAAAGATCGAAAATTGAAGAATCCCAAATGGTAGAATTGAAACTTGTACTTTCCCAAATGGTCGAATCCCAAATGATCGAAAAGTTTTAATAGTAATCCCATTTGGCCGAAAATCTCAGCTGTCGCAAAAGGTCGAAAATTTGATTTTCCCATCTGACCGATTCTCAAACAGTCGAATCCCATTTGATAGAAAAATGTTGTAGTTCGTCGCAAATGGTCGAATCCTATTAGGTAGAAGAGTTTTGTATTTTGTCGCAAATAGTCGAATCCCAAAAGGTCGAAAGTATACTTTCCCATATGGTCGAATCCTATCTAGCCGATGAGATTCGATCATTTGCGACAAACTACAACATTTTTCTATCAAATGGGATTCGACTGCTTGAGAATCGGTCAGATGGGAAAATCAAATTTTCGACCTTTTGCGACAGTTGAGATTTTCGGCCAAATGAGATTACTATTAAAACTTTTCGATCATTTGGGATTCGACCATTTGGGAAAGTTCAAGTTTTAGTGGCATGTCAAATGACCGATTCCCATTTGGCCGAAATTATTATTTTGTTGCAAAAGATCGAAAATTGAAGAATCCCAAATGGTAGAATTGAAACTTGTACTTTCCCAAATGGTCGAATCCCAAATGATCGAAAAGTTTTAATAGTAATCTCATTTGGCCGAAAATCTCAACTGTCGCAAAAGGTCGAAAATTTGATTTTCCCATCTGACCGATTCTCATACAGTCGAATCCCATTTGATAGAAAAATGTTGCTGTTCGTCGCAAATGGTCGAATCCTATTAGGTCGAAAAGTTTTGTAGTTTGTCGCAAAAAGACGAATCCCATTTGGTAGAAAAGTTTTGAATTTTGTCGCAAATGATCGAATCCCATCAGACCGATAGCCGAGTGAGAAACTGGAGAAGGAAATAGAAAAACCGGTTCTACCGATTGCGCTCAGAATTTGTTGAGTTGAGCCGGCATGAATGTATGAGCTGCGCCCCTAGATTTTACATGCTATATCCGATCACGAAAAAACTTGGCACACACTTACAAGAAGAAGAAGAAGAAGAAGAAGAAGAAGAAGAAGAAGAAGAAGAAGAAGAGAAGAAGAAGAAGAAGAAGAAAATATATGTCTTCATGGTTTAATGCTGTTCTTAGTGAGAATTTGTGTGTATTTTTGGCTTCAAAATTCATAAAATAACTTAATTAATTCAATGTGCAGTGATAATTAAGTGTGATATTTAACTATAATTTGGTGTTTTAATTTTTCTAAATTTAAAATTTGCATCTCATATTTATTTTTGGACGAAAGTTGAGCTTGAACTTCTTACAGAAGAAACATAACCTATTTTTTGGACATGTAATCAAAATTTGGGAATGGAATAGTTTTGGGCCAAGCCTGTTGTTCCTTCCCAATCATATTTATATGATTTGTTATTGTATCCACGTATAAATAAATAAATAAATAATTTTACGTACGTTTCCATGAATTACACTCAGTATTCTGGTGCCTGATTTATCATACTTCTACATACCTTACATCAATTTATCATCGGTGCTGCGTTAGAAAATGAATTACCTAAGTTATATGCTTTGTTTAATAACATACAAGGAACACAATCCCGTTTTTTCCAACAGATACTGACTTCTGATACTGACTTGTGAGTGATATTGTTCCAGCATTAACACTTTGTTCTTTATCTAGGAGAGCATACAATTTTCTAAAATTAAAAATGAACTTACCATTACCAGTATTGTTAACTTTATCAATGTTGACAAGGAATATTAAATGTCTTCCAGGACTTCTAAAAGAAGTTCTCACATTCATGACAGCAAAATTGAAAGCTAAGGAGACAATCGAGAAATTGACTATCTTGAGCTTTGATGAGATGAGTATAGATTCACGTGTAGTGTATGACAAAAGAGAAGACCAAATTCTTTAACCACACTCAAAAGTTCAGGTTGTGATGGCAAGGAGTCTATGTAGGATAGATAGATAGATAGATGAAGAATTTATTTTTCACTTCAAAAAACAATACAAAATAATATCAAATTAAATACAATATCATTCGTCACCAATCAATACCACAGTTCATAATAATCCGAAAATTCTTAGGCATAGCCAAAGCCGTCAGCCGGAGTTGATAGTTATTTAATCTATATCTCATCCTTATCTTCTAGTTTTTGTCAATGTTCTCACAGTAGGCTACAGAGTGAACGGGCTGCACAATGTCATGCGATAGCACTCAATAAACTTTATAAGGCAACTGGGAAGTTAGCACTAAATATTAGTCACTCATAGCACAGTAGTCCGTCTATGCTTGGAGTCTTATCATTTTCAGTTCATTTGAGAAACCTGAATCATTATTATAGGCCTAGAGATGAACTACACATTGATACAAAGTAAATTATTCTTACTTATTAATTGAACATATAAATAATTCTTTATGAAATGAAGTGATACAATGATAATTTGAACTCATTTGAACAATAAATAATCATCTTCAATTAAACCGATGAACTCAATCATACATGTCCAGAGCTATATGTACAGTTTTCGGTTTGGGAACAATATTTACAATGACATATTTATTTTCTATAATCCACAAGTATTATTAGAGTACAGCTATTTTTAGAAATTAAATTCATCCACAAGGAGCTTTCTATATCTCAATTTTACATTCACATATCCCGCTAGACCTTTCCAGTTTTTACCATTTAAATACTCTTGGACCATTTCATCCGTTATCACCGAGCTTCCAAACCATTTTACTCGGTACTCTGATAGCACCTTACATTTTCCTATAAAATGATAAATGTCTTTAATTTCTTGACTATTACATAGTGAACAAATATAGCTGTTCCCCCCTATCTACTCTAAAATTCAAGGGTAATAATGATCCTCTCGCTCTGAAAATTATGCTAATCATCCTTCTTTTATTTGAGTCGTTTAAATAATCTTTCATAACTGCGTTATTGGTTCTTAACGTATAATATATTTGATGAAACTGAGAATTTGAAGCTTTCTCCCACCAAGTTCCCAGTACATTACGGCGAATTTTATCAATTATATTGTCGCATGTCATCTCCCAACGATTTGGCTGAGTTATAGGGTCCACCCATCCCTCATTAAATTGATTAAATAATTGTTTCCATTCACTACACCAGCCACTATTACTCTGTACCACTAAGCTTGTTAATATTTTAGGGAATCTATGGTCAGGTAATGCAAGTGCTTTCAATATGTATTTGAAATGGATTTTTAGGGTCTGTAGCCACATAATATCCCTCCCGCTTTCTAAATATAGAATATAGTTGGGCGTATTCTGCGGTAACCCGAACATTCGTTTCATGAAAAATCTATTGGAACATTCTACATCCTCCCTACGTTAATACCCCTACACCTGACCAGCATACGTGATAGTTGTTCTACTCACTGTCTCGAAAACTTGCCATTTAGTGGATAACGGTACATCTTCGCTGCCTATAAACTTCCGCCATAAACTATTAATACCGTATCTTGCTGATGTTAGCTTACTTGAAAAATGTTTGCTGAGGGACAAAGTGGGAGTGAACGTAACCCCTAGATATTTATACTCATTTACAATTTGAATGGGATCCTCACCATAGTACCATTTTTCATTTCGACTTAATCTACCTCCTTTCCTAAAAACCATAATCTTAGATTTATCTTTGTTTAATACTAAGTTCCATCGAAAACAGTACTGTTGCAGCCTATTTATCATACTTTGTAACTCCCTAATATTATCAGAAAATATCACTAAATCATCTGCATAAAGAAGGGAATTAATTTTAGAGTTCCCCACCCTCAATCCTCCACCTACACATTCACAAATATCATGCGTGAAAATCGAGAACAAAATTGGAGAGAGTAGGCAGCCCTGTTTTAATCCGCTCTCAAATCTAATACTCCTTGTTAACCCGTTTTCACACCATACAGAGGAGGACGCGTTTCTATATAAAGCTCTAATCATTCCTACGAATTTACTGGAGATTCCTATCTCAAGAAGTGTATAGAACAGTGCTTCTCTGTCTATAAAGTCATAAGCAGCTTGGAAGTCAATGAAAAAACAGTATATTTTTTTACGCTGTACAGTAGTGAAATATTTTATCAAGCTATGCAGGACAAAAATGTTATCTACGGCAGAATACCCTACTCTAAAACCCGCCTGATTCTCGGAGATAATTTTTCTCATTCTAACCCAATCCTCCAATCTTTTTAATAGTATTCCTACAAATACTTTATAAACGGAATTTGTGAACGATATGGCTCTATAGTTATTAGGATTCTTGGTGTCGCCTTTTTATGTAAGGGAAATATTATTGATTTATTAAAAGACTCAGGGGACGTACACTCATCATAAGTTCTGTTGAAAAATACATACATCCTTGAATAAATACATATATCCTTGAATTCTAATGGTGCTTTTTTGTAAAATTCAGGAGGGATCCTATCCTCTCCTGGCGCTTTTCCGTTTTTAAGCCTTTTCAGGGATATATCTATCTCATCATAACTAGTTATCCTATCAAGCGCATCACTATTGATAAGTGGTTCAGCATACATTATTGGTCCACTTGATCTTTCAGGTGTGTATAACCGTTTAAAATGATATATCCACTCATCTGCACTAATATTAGGATTTTTTTTGACTGAATTCCTTTCAGTTTGCGTACTATCTCCCAAAACATTTTAGAATCTTTAACAGTAGCATAGTCTATGTAGGAAATGGAAGCAAATAATATATTATGCATTTGATCAAAAAATGACAAAATATATTCTTTTTGAATTTATTTCTGAACTACAAAAATCGGACTTCAAAGTTGTTAGTGTAGTGAATGACATGGGCGGAGGAAACCAAAGTCTATGGAATTCATTGAATGTGACAATTGCAAAATCATTCTTCAATCACCCATCAATCACCTCTCATCATATATTGGTATTTAATGATGTGTTACATCTCCTGAAATTGCTCAGGAACAACTTCCTTGATCATGGAATAAATTTTCCCAAAGGTCAAGTGTTGGAGAAAAATAATATCAAGAGCATCATAGAAGGAGATAGACTGAAGCCAGCTCCAAAATTGACGAATTTACATTTGGAAGTTTGTGGAAATATGAGATAGAAGGTCAGCTTGGCGGTTCAATTATTTTCACACCATTCAGCAACTCTCCTCAAATTGAAACATTCAAAAAATCCTGAATGGAGTGATTTTTTTGAATTGGTTGATAAGTTTTTTGATATGATGATTTCTAGATTTGTGAATGATCGAAGAAAACCGTGGCATAGTGCATCTGGTGTTGAGTTGACTGAGCAAGAATGCATATTGAATCGAATGGAAGAATTGATTTTTGAAATAAGGATGGGAAGTAAAAAATCATCAATGCCATTCCAAAAAGGGATATTGATGACAATATCATCTATGAAGGGACTCTTCAATTATCTACAAAAGTCATATGGTTTGGAATTCATCCTTACCCATAAGCTGAATCATGATGTGTTGGAGAATTTCTTCTCAAGAATAAGGGGGATTGGAAACCAATACTCTCATCCAACACCAGTGGAATTCAAAAATAGATTGAAAAGTTTGATTATTGAGGCAAATCTTCCCTCTATTTCCACTGGAAGTGATGTAGAAGAAGATGGATAAAATTTTCTGACTAGTACAATGCTTTAAAAATTCCTTTCCAAGAAGCAGAAGAAGAAACTAGATACGATGAAGGCAAACATTTAAGCTGCAGTTTTGAATAAAATTATGAAGGTACCTTGTTGAACACACAAGAAGAAGAAGCCCTGAAATATGTTGCGAGATATGTAATTCATAAACATGCTGATTCTTAGTACAAAGAAGCAATGTACTCGAACAGTAATTGGATTGAAGCCTTGAGTAGAGGAGGTTTAACATGTCCTACTGATGAATTCAAGGATCATTCAACAAGCGAATGACATATTTATGAAAATTCACGGAAATACGGTCTCAAACACAAAACAAGTGATTGGAAAATATGTGAACATTTAAAAAAAAACATTCCCAGAAGTTAATGATAGAATCTTACGAAAATTTGCGCGGACAAGAACTTTTATTAGACCCAGTTACATGAACGAGAGAATGAAAATTGCTAGTGAGGAGCGAAGAAATAAGAAGAAATACATTCAGTTTGTACATTCATGCAAGTGAATACAAAATTCAACTTTCTCGCTAACAAAACTTGCCTACCCAAAAAATTTAGAATTTTCTAGCTTATTAACTTCTTCATATCACGTTTTTGAAATTTTGGAAAACTTCCAACTTTATTTTATTCATACAATTTGAATTGACTTCAAATTCATGCATATTAATCTACATTATTAGAATCGGTGATTCATTCGCTATAAGTACAGAGAATTTCAATGTTCTATCTGAATTGTAAGGGTGTTGAACGATGATGTATTTGAAGCTACAATGAATAAACTGTATGCTCAGTGTAGTTACTCATCACTTATTTACTACACGTGACGTCACGCTGGCGTTCCCCCCACCACTTGAATATCACACCTGTGAGTGATCAACCTTCTGTCTACTAATATAACGTTGATTCGGTGGTACCTCTCTACAATTTGAAGCAACATGGCTATTGTAGATTGTGTTTAGAATAATTTTAGAGTTCACTGTTCATTTCAATATAAGAGTTTTCAAATTATTGAAACACTGACACAATATATTATTGTATAAGCTGCAAGGAATGAGTATGGCATTCCCACAGCTTCAGATTTTTCACTTGATTTTAATAAAGTTATATTACTGAGAGTATTCACTTAAAATAAATAATAATTATTTTCAAAAGGGAAAACATAGGGTGAAGTTGACAGAAGAGGAATGCTTTGTATTATGAGTTCATACTATGTAAAATAATGAATTAACATTCAATTGTAATCAAAATAATAAAAACGAGACTCTTCAATAATTCTCGAGGAACAAGAAAACTTCACACTGTATTATGATATTGTAGAACTTGATATAATAAGAGTGTGATATATCAGGAGTTGTCTATTATAGTAAGGGATCATTTCTTGAGTATACTATATGCAATCTCCCTTTTTATTCGGATTAGTAAAGTTGTAGGCTATGTTCAAATTGAGAAGTTTGTTTTGAAATTCATAGAATTGACGAAATTTATTCCATGTTAACACTTCAAGTGAACTCTCAATAATATCATTATTCTGTAATCGATAAGAGTTATTTCAAACTTGCTTGAATTCTAAAGCTGATTAATGCAGTTGGAGATTGATATAATGTATAAAACAATAATTGAACTTGTGAGAGGTAGAATTTTCTACATTTCAAGTCAGATTGAAAGCTTTAAATTTGAAAGAATTCTCTATTCAAGGGCCGGTTTCCGAGCTCGGGATTTAGCTAAGTTCACTTTCGATATGGTTCACTGTACATTTCAATATAAAAGTTCTCAAATTATAAAAACTCTGACACAATTTTGTTGTATAAGCTGTAAGGAATGTATATGGAATTTCCACAGTTTCAGATGTTTCACATGATTGTAATAAAGTTGTATTACTGAGAGTATTCAGTTAAAATAGATAATAATTATGTATGAGAAAGAAAACATAGGGGAGAATTAACAAAAGGAACCCTCAGTATTGATAGATCATACTATGTAAAATTATGAACTTTCAATTGTGATTAAACTAATAAAAACGAGAGTTCAATAATTCTCGAGGAACAAGAAAACTTCACACTCTATTATAATTGTAGAACTTGATACTAATATCAAGAGCTTGATATACTTGAGTTACTTGTATAATAATAGTGTGATGTATCAGGAGTTGTCTATTATATTAAGAGATCATTTCTAGAGTATATATGCAATCTTCTTTTTATTCGGATTAGTAGGCTATGTTCAAATTGAGAAGTTTGTTTTGAAATACATAGAATTGACGAAATTTCTCTCATGTTAACATTTCAAGTGAAGTCTCAGTGATTATTATTCAGTAATCAATAAGAATTATAAAAACTGGCTTGGATTCTAAAGCTGATCAATGCCGTTGAAGATTGATATAATGTAGAAGACAAATTATTGAACTTGTGAGAGGTGAAATTGTCTACATTTCAAGTCGGATTGAGATCCTTTAATTTGAAAGAATTCTCTATTTAGATGGTATTGTCTGAATAGAATAAAATTATTCGAGCCCAGGAAAGTTTTCTGAAATTAGGAGAATTTACCCTCAACAAAAGAAATTGAAGAAATCTCTTAGAAATTGCATTTCATTTATATTACATTCATTGACCAGAAAATATGAAGTTGAGAATATTTTCAAACTTGTGTTACATGATAGAAATTAACATACGTGAACTTCATCTATAATGGGAGTAGTTCTCATTTACAAAATACGGAATGTGAAAGACTCAAATCTCATTCAAATTGCGCTGGAGTTTGGCTCTCTTTTCTAATCATAATGAGCTTTCTCAATTATTGAAGAGTATTGAAAACCTATTGAAGATTAAGAGAATTAAACCTATCGAAAATTGAAAACCTATTGATATTACTTATTTATCCCGAGTTAGTTCCCTATTGACGGATCTCTAAATAATATGAGTGTCACTCTATCCACTAGACCACGGATCACTCCAGATGTTAATTATTCTTCAGAATAGCTCTGTACATTGATCATGAAAATCAATGTATTGCATACTCACCATTGTACAATGATTGTGTCAAGTCGCTTATTTTTTGAGTTCAATGTAGCTTTAAAATCGATCAAGCTGAAGAGAATTCAATGATACAATGATGATATACTAGGTTTTTCTCAATTTTCTGTACACGTATAATAATCATGAGATTATTATCAAAGAGAGACCATCTCAGGAAACTATCTTGTGTGTGTGTGTGTGTGTGTGTGTGTGTGTGTGTGTGTGTGTGTGTGTGTTGTGTGTGTGTGTGTGTAACATTTTTGGCGGGGCCCCAGCTTCCTCAGGGGGAAAATTGAAAAAATCCTTTTTAGTGGATGTCTTGAGGCTACCATAAACAAGTTGTGCAAAAATTAAAGTTTTTAGGCTCGGTAGTTTGGGCTGTGGTGTGATTTCAGTATGTTGGGACTTAGGAAGAGGATGAGGAGGAAAGAGGAGGAGGAGTAGAAGGAGGAGGAGAAGTAGGAGGAGGAGGAGGAGGAGAAGGAGGAGGAGGAGGAGGAGGAGGAGGAGGAGGAGGAGGAGGAGCTGAAGAAGAAGAAGATGAAGAGAAATAATAATGATAAGAAGAAGAAGAGAAGAAGATAGATTGAATATTGATTTAGCGATTAAAAATAAAAGCTGAGAGATGTCTTTATTGAGAAAACATAACAGCTGTTTTGAGTTTCATAGTAGCACAGACATAATTTATACTGCAATGCCTCATTGAGTTCAAACACACAGTTCTAATTCCCTACATGAAGTAGTGGATTATTCTTTTATTGACCGTGCGAAGTGAGGTCTAAGATTCAAGTCGACGGTTTGGCATTTCTCTTAATGTTTAAATGTTTAAATATTTAAATGATTCAATGTTCAAATGTTTAAATGCGTGATTGAATGCGTGATATGCGTGATTGAAACGTCGATTATATGCTAATGATATGCGTGATCAATTAATCTGTCAGTTATGATTTTATCGTACACGCACATGGTAGAGTATGCTGAACTGATTATTTGGTCTATAAAAATTATAGGATGGTCTGGATTTGAGGATTGCTTGTATGGGTTATAGATTTTGAGGTGTGCATCCAGCTAAAGTTTGTCATGAGATGCATCAACTATTTGGCGGTACGAAGTTCGCCGGGCCAGCTAGTAATAATATATTACTTCATCCCACAAGTGGAGAATAGACACATTTCTACTAAAAGATATTTCAATTTAATTTTTTTTATTAATGATAAGGACCTATAATCTTAATTTTTCAATTCAAAACTTTCAATTGAATTTAAAATTAAATTTATTCGATTTAAATTTAAAATTTTTCATAGTCTTATTCAGAATTTAAGTATTTTCATAACAAAATTCTCATTAAAAATGACTACAGTAGCCTACTTTTAAAATATCTATAATAAAATTTTTTATTTATAAATTATTCAGTATTCAAATATAACTACTCAACAACTTTTAGAGAGCGCCAGAAAATTCAACCCCTAAAGCCGAGAAGGGAGACTGAAGGATGCCGGAGCAAAGGCCTGCTGCGGCTGAACTACGAATCTAGCCGTCAGAGTTTCCTCTAGTCAGTGCTACGGGCTTCTACATTCAGTTGGGCGCAATTCAACACATTGTGAGCGCAATGAGTAGATCCCGATTTCGATCTGATCATTCGCGACAAACTATAAAACCTTTCTACCAAATAGGAATCGACCATTTAGGAATCGGTCAGTTGGGAAAATCATATTTTTCGCGAAAATTGGAGAATCCCAAATGGTAGAATTGAAACTTGTACTTTCCCAAATGGTCGAATCCCAAATGATCGAAAAGTTTTAATAGTAATCTCATTTGGCCGAAAATATCAACTGTCGCAAAAGGTCGAAAATTTGATTTTCCCATCTGACCGATTCTCAAACAGTCGAATCCCATTTGGTAGAAAAATATTTTAGTTTGTCGCAAATGATCGAATCTCATCGGCTAGATGAGATTCGACCATATGGGAAAACAAAACTCTTCTACCTAATAGGATTCGACCATTTGCGACGAACTGCTACATTTTTCTATCAAATGGGATTCGACTTTTTGAGAATCGGTCAGATGGGAAAATCAATTTTCGACCTTTTGCGACAGCTGAGATTTTCGGCCAAATGAGATTACTATTAAAACTTTTCGATCATTTGGGATTCGACCATTTGGGAAAATACAAGTTTCAATTCTACCATTTGGGAATCTTCAATTTTCGATCTTTTGCGACAAAATAATAATTTCGGCCAAATGGGAATCGGTCATTTGACATGCCACTAAAACTTGAACTTTCCCAAATGGTCGAATCCCAAATGATCGAAAAGTTTTAATAGTAATCTCATTTGGCCGAAAATCTCAACTGTCGCAAAAGGTCGAAAATTTGATTTTCCCATCTGACCGATTCTCAAGCAGTCGAATCCCATTTGATAGAAAAATGTTGTAGTTTGTCGCAAATGATCGAATCTCATCGGCTAGATGAGATTCGACTATATGGGAAAGTATACTTTTCGACCTTTTGGGATTCGGTCAGATGGGACCCCACGGTCAGTGATGAGAAAATTTTGAGTTTGAGACAATCTTTGTTCAATTACTATCTCTTTCTAGATTCTTCTTTCTGTCATACTGTTCCTCCCCAATCTCTTCTTCATCTTCTTCTTCTCCTACTTCTGGACATTCATAAATTCGCATTGTCATAGTCACCCACCCATTTTAAAGAGATCAGTTTAAGATGAAGGTCTGAAGCTTTAGACTTTTGTGGTGGGGAAAAAAATTGGTTAATTACTCTTACTGTCTCCATCTGACCTCATCTGACTTTCTATACAACTTCTTCTTCTTCTTCTTCTTCTTCTTCTTCTTCTTCTTCTTCTTCTTCCTTTTTTTTATTCTATTATTCTCCTTCTGCTCTTCTTTCTCATCATCAACATCGTCTTCTTTTTTCTTCTTCTTCTTTTCTTCATTTATCACAACTTCTCCCACAACTACTTTTTTCTAGCACTTCTTTTATTTCATCTTCTTTTTATTGTCACTTAAATAATTAGTCTGACAAAAGACTAGAGTAGTCTGTGATAAGAAATTTGTAGTTTGGAAATAGTTTTGTTTATAATTACTTTTTCTTTCTTGCCTTCTATTTTCATCATCATTGTCTTTTTCTTTTCACATTTTTCATAGTTTTGTTCTTCTACTTCTTATTTCTCTCCCTCTCCTTCTCTTTTCTATTCATCTTCAATTTATCTTCTCCTCCTAGTGCCTTCTTCTTTTTCTTTTTCTTCTCTCTTTGGTAGAGAGTTAGTGGGGAGGATATTTTTAATATAGTTTCCGAAGAATGGACATTGATATGTCCAAAGCTCCGCAATTTATGTAGATGCATAACAATATAATTATGATCTATAGTTATATATTACAATTGCTTTTTCATATCATTACAGTTCATAATTATTATTTTCTTAGTCTATATTATGTAAATTCATCTATAATTTTGCTGTATTGAAAGCTATTGTATATAAGGGTATAAGCCAGTATATATTGTAATCTACATAAATAAAGTACTCAATCAATTAATCAATCTCCTTCTTTTTCTTCTTCTTATTCTACTCCTTCTTTTCCTTATTGAGACTTCTGTAGTTTAAGTAGTTATTAATTAGTATTTCTTTAATTACTATTAATTCGTTAAAAAGGTCCAATAATTTTGGAAAATAATCTAATTATAAAGTAGTGAGTAGAGTCGATAAGGGATCAGAAATCTTAGTGAAGCTTCCACAATCATTTTCTCAATAAATTACAGAAATCAGTTGTTACAAAACCGGAGAAAATTCGGTTGCCAAATAAGTTTCAAAAATATGAGGCAAAATCAGTTTCAAAATAGTTACAAAACCGGTGAAAAATTACGGTTACAGAATAAATTGGAAAAATACGACACAAATTTAGTTACAAATATCAGTAACAAAATAAGTTAGGAATCTATAATATAATAAAGGAAGGAATTGGCTTATACCATAGAGGAACAATAGCATAAGTAGATATCCCATGGTATAGGGCGTTTATGTCGCAACTTTTACTGGTATCTGAAGCCGATACTGTCGATTATTGTCGTTTTTTAATGTTTTGTTGGGGTGAGAGTGTATGAACGGCACAGTATTGATTGATTGAGTACTTTATTTATGTAGATTACAATATATACTGGCTTATACACTTATATACAATAGCTTACAATACAGCAAAATTATAGACGAATTTACATAATATAGACTAAGAAAATAACTATTGAACTGTATATGATATGAAAAATCAATTTGTAATATAATAACTATAGATAATAATCATATTGTTATGCATCTACATAAATTGGCGGAGCTTTGGACATATCAATGTCCATTCTTCGGAAAGAATATTAAAAATATCCTTCTCACTAACTGTCTACCAAAGAGGAATTGATTGATTAATTGATTGAGTATTTTATTTATGTAGATTACAATATATACTGGCTTATACACTTATATACAATAGCTTACAATACAGCAAAATTATAGATGAATTTACATAATATAGACTAAGAAAATAACTATTGAACTGTATATGATATGAAAAAGCAATTTGTAATATAATAACTATAGATAATAATCATATTGTTATGCATCTACATGAATTGGCGGAGCTTTGGACATATCAATGTCCATTCTTTGGGAAGAATATTAAAAATATCCTCCCCACTAACTCTCTACCAAAGTATGAGAGACTACCGGCGTTACACAGCTTCACGGGAAAGAACTACGGCTTGAAATAACAATATAAGTTGGGACATAAACGCCCTATACCATGGGATATCTACTTACGCTATAAATTGTTTCTATATGCTTATACACACACGTAGGGGATAGGAAATTCACGAATGACGCATCATCACGTCTCAACTACTCAGAAAAAGCAATTTGTAATATAATAACTATAGATAATAATCATATTGTTATGCATCTACATAAATTGGCGGAGCTTTGGACATATCAATGTCCATTCTTTGGGAAGAATATTAAAAATATCCTCCCCACTAACTCTCTACCAAAGTATAAGAGACTACCAGCGTTACACAGCTTCACGGGAAAGAACTAACACGGCTTGAGATAACAATAAAAGTTGCGACATAAACGCCCTATACCATGGGATATCTACTTACGCTATAAATTGTTTCCCTATGCTTATACATGTAGGGGATAGGAAATTCACGAATGACGCATCATCACGTCTCAACTACTCAACTGATTAGCTTGACATTTTGCATATAGATTCTCAATTTACCGAGGATGGTTATAGACCTATTTTCAATTCTTCAATATTTCAAAAGGTCAAGTTTTCAGTATGCCAATAACACCCTTGCAGAGCACTTGTTACCTGCTCGTTTCAATTTAAAGAATAGAAGAATAAAAATATACAAAACAGTGATAATAATAGTTTGAAACATGTGTCATGAATTCAGTTTCAAATATCAGTGACAAAATTCGATTAGATATAAATTAGAAAGATATGTTACAAAATCAGTTTCAGTCAATTTCAAAAATCAGTTGCAACCTCCCAATACTTCAAAACCAAAATTCTTCAAAATCTCCCCATCTGTACAGTCTATATTTCAAAATTCGATTTGAAATAAATTGAAAAATCTGGTGTGGCGCACTCACACAACTTTCCTTGCAGTTATGAAAATTGATCACCTGACGCTAGTGTTCCCGCGCATCTCAAGTCTACTACTATTCAAATATATGAGACAGCTGGTGATAGGTCAATAACGCTGGAAACACACGAGGTCTGCTATCTCTTCGTAGTGAATGATTTAATAGAACCAACATTTGCCAACAGTTTGCAATTTAATAATCACATTTTCTCGGATTTCAAGCTTATTTTCAATTTTAGGTGAAAATGTTACTGAACATTAATTGTAGAGATTTTCATGCTCAATCTTTTCCACTTGAATTTTCTTGTTTAGATTGTATCTGAATCCTGATAATTGGGAATCTAAAATCAAACTTTGCCTTTGGGACGGATTTCCTGAAATTTTTACAGATATAATAGGACTTGTTGCAGTTGATAGAGCATATCAATGACTATTTCAGGTATAAGTTTGATCAAAATCGTTGGAGCCGTTTCCGAGAAAATCACGAAAAACCCTGTTTTTGACAACATTTTCGCCATTTTAGCCGCCATCTTGAATCGCATTTGATCGAAATTGTTCGTGTCGGATCCTTATAGTGTAAGGACCTTAAGTTCCAAATTTCAAGTCATTCCGTTAATTGGGAGATGAGATATCGTGTACACAGACGCACATACACTCATACACACACACACACACACACACACACACACACACACACACACAGACCAATACCCGAAAATCACTTTTTTGGACTCAGGGGATCTTGAAACGTATAGAAATTTAGAAATTGGGGTACCTTAATTTTTTTCGGAAAGCAATACTTTCCTTACCTATGGTAATTGCCCTATTACCCTATTGGAAAGTAAAAATATACAAAACAGTGACAATATTAATTTGAAACATGTGTCATGAATTCAGTTTCAAATATCAGTGACAAAACTCGATTTGAAATAAATTAGAAAAATATGTTACAAAATCAGTTTCAGTCAATTTCAAAATTCAGTTGCAACCTACCCATACTTCAAACCCAAAAATCCTTCAAAAACTCCGTCTGTACAGTCTATATCATTAGTAAGCGTATTTTTACCAGTTATTTTATAAAAGTCACCAACATTTTTTTCTTTCTTTTTAATCTGAGGCGCTCCAAAATTGGACCCCGCCCAAAAATACAATTTCAAAACCCCGAAAATACATCAATATCAGACTTCCAGTTTTATAATAAAGTGGATGATAGATGTAATTAATGAGGGATATTTTTCAAAATTTCGATGATTTCATTTTTCAGGGAGGATGTAAGGGTTTTAGAGAGTGTGGAAATATTAAGAAATGAGGTTTGGATGCATGGAGATTGTGAAATGGACTTATACAGAGTGCTTCGAAAATGGAGCGACAAACTTGAGTGGTTTTTATTATTAAACTAAAATCCCAATTAAATGCTGCAAATCACCCCGAAGACTTCTGCTACTGCAAATATTGACAACAGGGTAGACAGCTAGATGGAAATTCGATGAGCGCTACTATACAAAAATTATTTTCCTACAGTTACGTTGAAAAGTGGCCATTGCTGCACTGATTACAGAACGCAAAGAATCACTTTTCCGCTCTAGTGCGGGAAAAATTTTTCTGCACTCCAGATTTGCAACATGGCAACGCAAAATACTTAGTAGGTTATATGGAGCAACAGTGCAGCAAAATCAAAATGAAGTTGGTAACAGTGACTGCTGTGGCTGCTATAGTGAGCAGAGGTGCAACCAAGCACAACGCGCTAATTATTATTCTTTATTTATAACCAAGGACAACGAGGACTTTAGGATTTTAGGATTAAGGTTTTTATCAATAATAAAATTACACAGAAAAACATTTGATGGATTTCAGGCAATTTTACCCATAATTACCCACTTTTCATATTCAATGGTAACTGTAGGAAAAAATTAATGTGAAATACGTGCGCAAAGTTCCTCTGCTGCACTCAAGAAACCATTCCGCCCTCGCCTACGGCTCGGGCGTAAACGTTTCTTTCGGTGCAGCAAACTGTCACGTTGCACAAATAACTATTGTCAGCACTGGAATGACAAATAAAACACTTGACAAAATATTTGTCCCCGGGCTGACAAATAATTTTAGTATAGTAGCGCTCATCGAATTTGCATCTAGCTGTTTACCCTGTTGTCAATATTTGCAGTAGCAGAAGTCTTCGGGGTGATTTACAGCATTTAATTGGGATTTTCGTTTAATAATAATTAATCATTAATTAGCATTTGAACAAATGAATCTTCCAATTTATTTCCATCTGTTGAGTGGTTTTCTCACATCAAAACTTGAAATGAACAATCTATAGTGAGGTCCACTTTATAATGGCAGTGGAGAAAGATAGGAGAACAACGTTGCCGATCCTCAGTCTTGTCAATGCCTTCTATAGACGGTAGCTGATACAGGTTTCTTGATGTAATATTAACTGTTCATTCTCGTTTAAAATAATCAATTAAATTTTATGAAGCAAGAATTTTCACTAACTTCATAATTGAGATGAAATATTTTGTTAATTAATTATTCAATCTACATTGTTAAAAGCCGTTCTGGGAACAGAGCAAAGCGAAAAAGAGATAGCGCAATCCGATTTGTTGAATAATAGACAAGGATAGCAATACCATTTCTAATGAAGCACTGCCATTATAACGTGGACCGCACTATATGATTTAATATTTTCATCATTACAAAAATATTCATCATAATGAAATGTATGAGTTTTCACTGATGATAGAATCAGCTCAGTATGAAGAAGAAGAAGAAGAAGAAGAAGAAGAAGAAGAAGAAGAAGAAGAAGAAGAAGAAGAAGAAGAAGAAGAGAAGAAGAAGAAGAAGAAGAGAAGAAGAAGGAGAAGAAGGAGAAGAAGAAGAAGAAGGAGAAGAAGGAGAAGAAGTAGAAGAAGTAGAAGGAGAAGAAGGAGAAGAAGAAGAAGAAGAAGAAGAAGAAGAAGAAGGAGAAGAAGGAGAAGAAGAAGAAGAAGGAGAAGAAGGAGAAGAAGAAGAAGAAGAGGATGAGGAGGAGGATTAGAAGGAGAAGAATGAGGATTTGGAGGAGGAGAAGAAGGAGGAGTTGGAAAAGGAAGAGAACGAGAAGGAAAAGAAGAAGAAGAAGGAGACAACGACGAAGAAGAACCTTAGATAAGAAGTAGAACATGAGAGAAAGGTGACCCATGATGATACAAAGTGGCGGAGAGAGAAAGAGCAGGAGAGAGATTGATTAATTGATTGATTGAGTACTTTATTAATGTAGATTACAATATATACTGGCTTATACACTTATATACAATAGCTTACAATACAGCAAAATTTTAGATGAATTTACATAATATAGACTAAGAAAATAATTATTGAACTGTATATGATATGAAAAAGCAATTTGTAATATAATAACTATGAATAATAATTATATTGTTATGCATCTACATGAATTGGCGGAGCTTTGGACATATCAATGTCCATTCTTCGGAAAAAATATTCAATATATCCTCCCCACTAACTCTCTACCAAAACGTTAATTCGATTAATTAAACTAAGGATTTATTTATTAATGGAAATTTTGTTAAAGTCTCGATTAATATAAATATTTAAGAGAAAAAAAAACAGAAAATTGAGAGAGAGAGTGAGAGAGAATATCAATTGAAGAATCAAGAAAGAATAGGATAATTCGGGTTATAAATTAAATTATTGGCAAAAAACTACGATTCACAATAATTATTCAGAAAAATTATTGCTTCAACAACAACAATATAGTAATATTATACGCCAAACAAACTTGAAGCTACTGAAAAATAAAGCGAGTTTCACTTTAAACAGTCGGCATTTCAGCAATCCTTATGAATATAACATCCATTCAATTGATGCTGACAATTTTTAAGTGAAATGCTACAACCATAATAATTAAGCTAATTCTTCTTCTTCTTTTTCATATTCTCCTTCCACTCATCCTCCTCCTTCTCATCAATCTTCTTTTTCTTCTCGTTCTCCTTTTTTTCTCCTCTCTTCCATTTTGGTAGAGAGTTAGTGGGGAGGATATTTTTAATATTCTTTCCGAAGAATGGACATTGATATGTCCAAAGCTCCGCCAATTTATGTAGATGCATAACAATATAATTATCTATAGTTATTATATTACAAATTACTTTTTCATATCATATACAGTTCAATAATTATTTTCTTAGTCTATATTATGTAAATTCATCTATAATTTTGCTGTATTGTAAGCTATTGTATATAAGTGTATAAGCCAGTATATATTGTAATCTACATAAATAAAGTACTCAATCCATCAATCAATCAATTCCTTTTCTCCTCCTCCTCCTCCTTCTCGTTCTCTTTCTTCTTCAGCTCCTCCTTCTGTTCCTCCTATTCCTTCTCCCCATTCATCTTCTTCTCATTCTCATTCTCCATTTCCTCCTTCTTCTTCTCCTCCTCCTCCTCCTTCATCATCTTCATCTTATCTTCCTCCTTCTTCCTCATCTCCTTCTCGTCGTCATTCTTCTTCTTCTTCTCCCCTCCACCTTCTCTTTCACTTATCCTTCTTCCTCTTCTTATCTTCCTCCTTTGGTAGAGAGTTAGTGGGGAGGATATTTTTAATATTCTTTCCGAAGAATGCACATTGATATGTCCAAAGCTCCGCCAATTTATGTAGATGCACAACAATATAATTATCTATAGTTATTATATTACAAATTGCTTTTTTCATATCATATACAGTTCAATAATTATTTTCTTAGTCTATATTATTTAAATTCATCTATAATTTTGCTGTATTGTAAGCTATTGTATATAAGTGTATAAGCCAGTATATATTGTAATCTACATAAATAAAGTACTCAATCAATCAATTCCTTTTCTCCTCTTCCTCCTCCTCCTCCTTCTCGTTCACTTTCTTCTTCAGCTCCTCCTCCTCCTGTTCCTCCTACTCCTTCTCCCCATTCATCTTCTTCTCATTCTTATCCTTCTCCATTTCCTCCTTCTTCTTCTCCTCCTCGTTCATCATCTTCATCTTATCTTCCTCCTTCTTCCTCATCTCCTTCTCGTCGTCATTCTTCTTCTTCTTCTCCCATCCACCTTCTCTTTCTCTTATCCTTCTTCCTCTTCTTATCTTCCTCCTTCTTCTTCTCCTCCTCCTCCTCCTTCTCGTCATTCTTCTACTTCTTTTTCACCTCATCCTCATTCATCTTCATCTTCTCTTCCTCCTTCTTACTCTTCTCCTTCTCGTCCTGTTTATTCTTCTCGTCCTTCTTCTTCTTCTTCTCCTTCTCCTACTTCTCCTCATTCTGGTTCTCTTTCTTTTTCAGCTCCTCCTTCTGTTCCTCCTACTCCTTCTCCCCATTCATCTTCTTCTCATTCTCATCCTTCTCCATTTCCTCCTTTTTCTTCTCCTCCTCCTTCATCATCTTCATCTTATCTTCCTCATCTCCTTCTCATCGTCATTCTTCTTCTTCTCCCCTTCACCTTCTCTTTCTCTTATCCTTCTTCCTCTTCTTATCTTCCTCCTTCTTCTTCTTCTTCTCTTCCTCCTCCTCGTCCTTCTTCTACTTCTTTTTCACCTCATCCTCATTCATCTTCATCTTCTCTTCCTCCTTCTTACTCTTCTCCTTCTCGTCCTGTTTATTCTTCTCGTCCTTCTTCTTGTTCTTCTTCTTCTTCATCTTCTCCTTCTTCTACTTCTTCTCCTCCTCCTCCTTCTCGTCCTTCTTCTACTTCTTTTTCACCTCATCCTCATTCATCTTCATCTTCTCTTCCTCCTTCTTACTCTTCTCCTTCTCGTCCTCTTTATTCTTCTCGTCCTTCTTCTTCTTCTTCTTCTCCTTCTTCTACTTCTTCTCCTCCTCCTCCTTCTCGTCCCTCTTCTACTTCTTTTTCACCTCATCCTCATTCATCTTCAACTTCTCTTCCTCCTTCTTACTCTTCTCCTTCATCATCTCTTTCTGCTCCTCCTCCTCCTCCATCTTCTTCTTCTTCTTCTTCTCATCCTCCTTCTTCTTCTCCTTCTTCTCCATACTAGCCTAATTACTGAAGGAGTTCTAATCAATTAATGTCTTTTTCATTCGCCCCATTTGAGACCGGCAATTAATCAATTAAAACTATTATACTAATCGCTAAAATACACACTGCACTGCTATAAAATTTCCTAGACTTTGATGACTAAATTTGAAATTTTCCTATTGGTATTCCCTATAGTGGGATTGACGTAATAAAGTTGGTGGAAATGATAGGACAACATGGTTGCCGATTCTCTGTTGCCACCGCCTTCTATAGTAGATAGCTGTGATTCAAGTCATCCCCCTATATCTGATCTCATATTAATTGTTGAATCTTGTTAGTATATTATCAATATTGTCTCTCGAATCTATAATTGAACGAGCGAAGTGAGGTCTAAGATTCAAGTCGCCGCTTTGGCATTTAAGTTTAAATGTTTAAATGTTTGAATGTTTATATTTTGAGCATTTACTCAACTACTCAACTCATCAACTTGAAAGGTTGCATATAGATTCTCAATTCACCGAGGATGGTTATAGGCTTATTTTAAATTCTTCAAGATTTCAGTAGGTCAAGTTTTCAGTTTATCAAGTATTCAATTAGACCCTTGCGGAGCACGGGTTACCAGCTAGTTTATAATAATTGACCGAGCGAAGAGAGGTCTAAGATTCAAGTCGCCGGTTTGGCATTTCTCTTAATGTTTAAATGTTTGAATGTTTAAATGTTTGAATGTTTAAATGTTTATATTTTGAGCATTTACGGCGAAACGCGGTAATAGATTTCCATGAAATTGACAGGTATGTTCCTTTTAAATTGCGCGTCGACGTATATAAAGGTTTTTGGAAATTTTACATTTCAAGGATAATATAAAAGGAAAAAGGAGCCTCCTTCATACGCCAATATAAAGTAAAAATCCACTATGAATTATTCATCATAAATCAGCTGACAAGTGATTACACAGATGTGTGGAGAAAGCCAGTCTATTGCTGTATTTCCATAAGTTCTATAGTTTCAATCAGGTACTTGTGGATGAGAATACTGCGTGAGGTCTACTGTTCACAGAACTACTAGTATAATAGAGGAAAGAACTGGCGTATACACGTAGGGGATAGGAAATTCACGAATGACGCATCATCACGTCTCAACTACTCAACTCATTAACTTGACATTTTGCATATAGATTCTTAATTAACCGAGGATGGTTATAGGCCTATTTCAAATTCTTCAAGATTTCAGTAGGTCAAGTTTTCAGTGTATCAAGTTTTTAATTAGACGCTCGCGGAGCACGGCTTACCTGCTAGAAACCAAAAAAAAAATCTGTTACTATATTAATGGCTATAATTGACCGAACGAAGTGGGGTCTAAGATTCAAGTCGACGGTTTGGCATTTCTCTTAATGTTTAAATGTTTTTATGTTGCGCATTTACGGCGAAACGCGGTAATAGATTTTCATGAAATTTGACAGGTATGTTCCTTTTTAAATTGCGCGTCAACGTATATACAAGGTTTTTGGAAATTTTGCATTTCAAGGATAATATAAAAGGAAAAAGGAGCCTCCTTCATACGCCAATATTAGAGTAAAAATCAGACCATAGAATTATTCATCATAAATCAGCTGTCTAGTGGACTATATAATACTACCATAGCCACCTCTAATACAAGGCCGCGGCCTACGATATTGCAACGTCGCAGTGTAGGCCTAGAATCTAATACATGATTGGTGGAAAAGATCAGCTAGTATTTTTTTAAATCTTCTTCACCAATCATGTATTAGATTTTAGGCCTACACTGCGACGTTGCAATATCGTAGGCCGCGGCCTTGTATTAGAGGTGGCTATGATACTACCCGTTCAAAACATCGAACATCTTGAAAATGTATCTTTCCATCAACGTTGTAGACAGTTGCAGCCAGACCTGATAACAGCGCTCACACTCACATTCCGGGACGACACGTCACGGTACGATAGGACAGAAAGCTCTATGTTTATTTAGGATTTTTACTAGACATTTTAAATTGATAAATTATTTATTATTTTTTGAGAAAACATAACAACAGGTAGCTTACTGAGCGCGAGGGCTACTGTTCACAGAACTACTAATGTTATGTATTATTAAATGTTATGTATTCGGTAGGCCTACTCCCATGTGCGGCCATCAGTGCTTAATTTTTTTTTTTTTTTTTGAATGAATGAATTTATTTGCCAAAAACAAAATACAAAAAAGCTTTACAAAAAATTAATATAAGTATATGCTACTGCACTTAAACCAAGATACATACATTTATTTAATTAGATATAATAATGAAGATATCCTTATATATTATAAATAATAGTTTTAAAATGAAGATTCAATTTATGATCACATGCATAAGTACAGTAGGTGAGGCAAAAACACCGGCAAAAGGAAGATTCCTTGTGCGCCAGTGTGAGTCGTAAATCACCTTAATCAGGGATAAATTTGTGCCGGAACGCACCGGAACGGCGGTCCGGTTCCTCCCAGGGCGACCGGAACCCGGAACTTACCATAACGTAATGTAGTTGTATCAATACACACCATGTTTTGTAATAATATTGTAGACACAAATAAAAATAGTATAGTTCATCTTTGAAGTTTGCTTTCATTCTCATTTATCTCCCTTCTTGTAATTCAAAGTATTGAATTGAAAGTTCTGGCAATTTAAACTATTACCCTTTACCATTTAATTTGATAAAATCTGTATTTGTTTAACATTAAACGTAATTGGAAATTAGAATAATCGAAAACAGACTTAAAACTGGGTTTTTTAAGGCTAAATTTAAAAACAAATTTCGGGGGTGCACCCCCGGTCATCCTTCCCATGGGGGGTATTCCATACCCCCCGGTAGTTGGGCCAGCCAGAGTTCTGGCAGCTGAAAATTTACAAATTAAGCACTGGCGGCCATGCTCGAAAGAGCTTGTATATGATTATTGTTACTCATTTTAATAGATAAATAAATAATAAATAAATAAATAAATAAATAAATAAATAAATAAATAAATAAATAAATAAAAATAAATAAATAAATAAATAAATATGATAAATAAATAAATAAATAAATAAATAAATAATAAATAAATAAATAAACAAGTTCGACTCACCGGCAGCATGTTGAGATTTCCTGAATATATCGTCTCCATGGAGGGGCAAATGTCTTCTAGCACTTGACACTATATTTCGGTCGGGTATTGTCACAAACAGTATTATCAAAATCCTCAACAGGGGTACACAACCCAACACTCCCTGCCTCAGTAGCATTTTGGGGCAGTTTTTTGGTTTTTGAATCTCTCGAAAACTAGACCTTGAATCTAAAAAAATAAATAAAACACTTTGTTACTATAGAAAATTCAACTTTAGGCTACACTATTCCTAATTATTTTTTCAAGAATCTAATTATATTAATTGATTATCCCAACATTCCCTGAATTATAGTGAGGTCCACGTTATTGACCGAGCGAAGTGAGGTCTAAGATTCAAGTCGACGGTTTGGCATTTCTCTTAATGTTTGAATGTTTATATGAAGCGCATTTTCGGCGAAATAAATCCATGAGATTTAGAGGATGGATTCTTCATGGTATTGTTGATCTATTAAAACAAAATTTCCTGAAAATATCAATTTTGGAAATTTATTCAATTTACCAAAAAATAACTCAACTAAAAGTATTTTCAGTAAATTAAATAACTAATCTTAACATTGAATATTTTCAGAAAACTTTTGTTTTACTAGATCAATAATACCATGAAGAATCTATCCTCTATATTTCATGGATTTATCTCTTACCGAATTTGAAATGTTCTGTCCCAAAAATTTAAACTTTAGGCGCTCATATCTCAAAAATTAATGATCAGAAAAAATGTTTTCCTGAGAAAACTTTTTCATTTTGATAGCTTGATGATATACAAATATAAAAACTTTGAAAAATATCACGAGTAAAAAGTTTATTTTTAGCCTTTGCACAGACTTTACCCAGTCTCACGAATTTGATAATATGAATAGCTACGAATTAATAATGAAATTTTAAATCAATTACTTAATGTTGAAGAAATCCAAAACCCCGCTACCCTCGCCTGTTGGAGAGAACTCTACATTAATTTACACTAATACTTCTACTAGGTTTTTTCAATATATTTTCATAATAAGACTTTTAAAATTCAAGACTTAAATTAATTAATTTATTATTATTATTATTAAATTTTAATTAAATAATTTAAAAAATCAATTATTCGATTGAAGAAAATTGTACTTTGCAACCCTAGCCTGTCATTGAAAATTCTACACCAATTTACCCAAATACTTCTACAAGATTTTCTATCTTTCTAATTTTCTATCTACAAAATTTCAATATATTTTTCTAATAAAACTTTCCAATCAATTATTCAATTGCAGAATATTGAAACCTCAATGAAAACTTTACACCATTTTGCCCTAATACTTCTAGATTTCAATATATTTTTAAAATAAAACTTTTAAAATCAATTATTCAATTGCAGAATATTGAAACCTCAATGAAAACCTCACAAGAATTTGCCTTAATACTTCTAGATTTCAATATATTTTCAAAATGAAACTTTTAAAATCAATTATTCATGGCAGAATATTGAAACCTCAATGAAAACTTCACACCAATTTGCCCTAATACTTCTAGATTTCAATATATTATTTTCAAAATGAAACTTTTAAAATCAATTATTCAATTGCAGAATATTGAAACCGCAATGAAAACTTTACACCATTTTGCCCTAATACTTCTAGATTTCAATATATTTTCAAAATGAAACTTTTAAAATCAATTATTCAATTGCAGAATATTGAAACCTCAATGAAAACCTCACAAAAATTTGCCCTAATTCTTCTAGATTTCAATATATTTTCAAATTGAAACTTTTAAAATCAATTACTCAATTGCAGAATAATGAAACCTCAATGAAAACCTCACAACAATTTGCCCTATTACTTCTAGATTTCAATATATTTTTAAAATAAAACTTTTAAAATCAATTATTCAATTGCAGAATATTGAAACCTCAATGAAAACTTTACACCAATTTGCCCTAATACTTCTAGATTTCAATATATTTTCAAAATGAAACTTTTAAAATCAATTATTCAATTGCAGAATATTGAAACCTCAATGAAAACTTTACACTAATTTGCCCTAATACTTCTAGATCTCAATATATTAAAAAAAAACACATTTGAAATCATTTATTCAATTGCAGAATATTGAAACCTCAATGAAAACTTTACACCATTTTGCCCTAATACTTCTAGATTTCAATATATTTTTGAAATAAAATTTTCAAAATCAATTATTCGATTGCAGAATATTGAAACCTCGATGAAAACTTTACACCAATTTGCCCTAATACTTCTAGATCTCAATATATTAAAAAAAACACTTTTGAAATCATTTATTCAATTGCAGAATATTGAAACCTCAATGAAAACTTTACACCAATTTGCCCTAATACTTCTAGATTTCAATATATTTTTAAAATGAAACTTTTAAAATCAATTATTCAAAAGAAAACTGAAACCCCGGTAACCTAGCCTGTCATTGAAAATCCTACACCAATTCCCTCTAAAAGTTCTACAAGATTTTATTAATACTATAATATTCCTATAATAATACACACCAATTACCGTTATATCAACACCAAAACTGCTATAAATCACCACACAAAAACAGTTTCATTCAAGAAAACACACTCTCGTATTTCGTAGTTCATTCGCAGAAAACACTAAATTATTTCGATCGAACATTTCGGAGAATATTTCGCACATTTTCCTTGTAAAAAAAACGTTGATGAACTGAGTAAACAATTGTGAACCACTGTATAACTGTGAAATTTATGAAACAATAATATTGTAAAAACTTTGATAACTAACTGAGTAATACAATAATTGTGAACCACTGTGTAACTGTGGAATTCATGAAACAATAAACCACTTTATATAAATAATAACTGTGGACTGTGTATGAAACTACACTGTTAAATTCAATTCAATAAATTAGACCAACATCAGCACATGGCTGTGTTACAGTAGATCGTAACTATCACGTGTGTGTCAGAGAGGGAAAACGGAAAATTTTGAGGTTAGAAAGTCGTAGATGTTCACCTCGCGACGGTTGGAAACGTACTGAGAAATTTTCAGTAGTGCACTGAACAAAAATTGAAGGCTAGCGCTAAAGCTACGCGTCGCGCCTAGCGGACGTTTTATTAACTACTACAATGAGACGTTACGTCTATTTTAGAGATTGGTGGTGTGTTTACTGACGTCTAGTTTTTCTTCTTCTTCTTCTACTTCTTCCTCTTCTAATTCTTCATCTTCTTATTTTTCTATTTTATTCTAGTTTCATATTTATTTGTATGATATTTTTATTTCTATGAATGATTCAGGATCATAATATTTTCTACATACGGAACCATCTTTGTCCTAACGTGATTTTCAAAGACAGTAAGCTACTCTCATTAAATCTACAGTAGTTCATCTTTTTCTACTCCTTCCTCTTCTTCTTCTTCTTCTTCTTCTTCTTCTTCTTCTTCTTCTCTCCGTTCCTTTTCTCCACCTCCTTTATTGCTAATCAATTCCAATTTAGGTACTTGAATAAAAATCCAATGTCCTTTTTTCTTCTTCTTCTTCTTCTTCTTCCAATTCTTCATTTTCTAAATTTTCTATTTTATTCTAGTTCCAACATGTAAGAATGATTTTGGAAGAGATTTTCAAAGACAAGTTACTCTCAACAAATCTATTGTAGATAATCTTTTTCCACTTTCTCTTCTTCTTCTTCTTCTTCTTCTTTTTCCTCTTCTTCTAATACTTCTTCTAATAATTATTCATCTTCTCAATTTTCTATTTTATTCTAGTTTCATTTTGTATGAATGATTCAGGATCATAATATTTTCTACATACGGAACCACCTTTGTCCTAACGTGATTTTCAAAGACAGTAAGCTATCCTCATCAAATCTACAGTAGTTCATCTTTTTCTACTCCTTCCTCTACTTCTTCCTCTTCTTCTTCTTCTCCGTTTTTCTTCTCCGTTCCTTTTCTCCTCCTCCTTTATTGCTAATCAATTCCAATTTAGGTACTTGAATAAAAATACAATGTCCTTTTTTCTTCTTCTTCTTCTTCTTCTTCTTCCAATTCTACATCTTCTAAATTTTCTATTTTATTCTAGTTCCATCTTGTATGAATGACAATATTTTCTACATACATTTTTCTTCTATAGGTAGTGATATTCAAAGATAAGTTACTCTCAACAAATCTATTGTAGATAATCTTTTTCTACTTTCTCTTCTTCTTCTTCTTCTTCTTCTCCGTTCCTTTTCTCCACCTTCTTTATTGCTAATCAATTCCAATATAGGTACTTGAATAAAAATCCAACGTACTTTTTTAATTTTGTGATGCTATTTTCATCTTTGCTCTTTTTTTACATACTGTTCTCAAGGCTATATGATTTAGAATTTATTGAATTCAAAGAGAAAATCTCGTGAGTAGAGGTGCTATAATCATCCTATTATATTAAGCGAGCAATTTCTGTACTGTATCTGGTTATTTTATATCTGGTTATTTTTATATCTGGTTATTTTTATATCTGGTTATTTATAAAACACTTATTGACATGGGCTGCTTTTAAATTAATAAAACAAAATAAATCTTATAGCACCCTTTATTCTTTAAATAAAACTATTTCAAAGTTTTTTAAAGAATAAAGGGTGCTATAAGATTTATTTTGTTTTATTATCTGGTTATTCATGTTCAACGGATCTCGAAAACGGCTCTAACGATTTTCACGAAATTTGGAACATAGTAGGTTTATGATATGAAGATTCGATTGCACTAGGCCTCATCCTTGAGAAAACTCGCGGAACGACATTAAAAGGATAATTAATCCTTGGCTGAAACAGCTGTGGATAGTAAAAAGGTGAGTATGTGAAAAATCAAAATATCGCATCCCCGAAATTCATAAGATGACGTATAGCCAGCTGTCAAATATAGACACGATCATTTTAGAGAATTGTGTTCTGTTTATCAATAAATAAAAATAACGAGTGAAGCTCGGTGACCCGATATTGCTTATTATGTGAAGGTAACCCATACTCCGCTAGAGTTTAATTAAATACTTGATAAACTGAAAACTTGACCTACTGAAATCTTGAAGAATTTAAAATAGGCCTATAACCATCCTCGGTAAATTGAGAATGTATATGCAACATTTCAAGTTAATGAGTTGAGTAGTTACGACGTGATGATGCGTCATTCGTGAATTTCCTATCCCCTACGTGTGTAGGCTAAGCCAGTTCTAATTGAATACTTCATACACTGAACACTTTACCTACTGAAATCTTGAATACTTAAAGGCCTATAACCATCCTGGGTGAATTGAGAATCTATATGCTAAATTACAAGTTAATGAGTTGAGTAGTTGAGACGTGATGATGCGTCATTCGTGAATTTCCTATCCCCTAAGTGTATAAGCCAGTTCTTTCCTTTATTATAGCTAGTAGTTCTGTGAACAGTAGACCTCACGCAGTATTCTCTCCACATACCGAACCTGATTGAAACTATAGACCTTATGGAATAATACGCAATAGAAAGGCTTCTCCACACATCTGTAATCACTTGTCAGCTGATTTATGATGAATAATTCTATAGTCTGATTTTTTACTCTAATATGGCGTATGAAGGAGGGTCCTTTTTCCTTTTATATTATCCTTGAAATGCCAAATTTCCAAAACCATGTATGTACGTCGACGCGCATTAAAATAGGAACTACCTGTCAAATTTCATGAAAATCTATTACCGTGTTTCGCCGTAAATGTGCAACATATAAACATTCAAACATTTAAACATTAAGAGAAATGCCAAACCGTCGACTTGAATCCTAGACCTCTCTTCGCTCGGTCAATTATTATAAACTAGCTGGTAACCCGTGCTCCGCAAGGGTCAAATTGAATACTTGATAAACTGAAAACTTTACTTACTGAAATCGTCAATACTTAAAGGCCTATAACCATCCTGGGTGAATTGTGAATCTATATGCTAAATATTTCAAGTTAATGAGTTGAGTAGTTGAGACGTGATGATGCGTCATTCGTGAATTTCCTATCCCCTACGTGTATAAGCCAGTTCTTTCCTTTATTTTATTAAAGACTAGCTGGTAACCCGTGCTTCGAAAGTGTCTAATTTAATACTTGATACACTGAAAACTTGACCTACTGAAATCTTGAAGAATTTAAAATAGGCCTATAACCATCCTCGGTGAATTAAAAATCTAAATGCAAAATGTCAAGTCAATCAGTTGAGTAGTTTAGACGTGATGATGCGTCATTCGTGAATTTCCTATCCCGTACATGTATAAGACTCTTTTATCAAACTATAGATTATTTGTTTATTAACCTAGATTATAGATAAACAACCAAAATAACACATAAGAGATTATCAATGTACCTAGAATACAATGTATTCCAGGTACATTGGAGATAACCAAGAATCAAAAGGGGAAATTATTGACATGTTTTTTAGGTCAATAACGTTTCATTGTATGAACTTAATTGAAGAACATCTCAGTCTAAAGTGAGATCTTAATGGATCTGAAACGGAATTAGTATTATAATGATTATATTGATGGAGGAATTGTAGAAATATATCACATGCCTACGTGATTGAAATAATTTTGTTCCCACGATAGTGCATATTATAACATGGTACATTATTTATACAGTTGTAGATAGAGTTGAAGAGATAAGATGAAGTTTATTTTCATCCTGCAATTATCGTATCACCAAATATTATCAAATTCTATTATTCTCTTTCTTTCTTCTTTTCGTTTCTCATTCTCCTTTTCCTTCTCTTCTTACTCCTCCTTTCCTTTCTTCACCAACACCTCGTCCTCATCATTTTCCTCTTCCTCCTCCTCCTGCTAATCCTTTTCCTCCGCCACCTCCTCATTCTCATTTTCCCCTTCCTTCTCCTACTCCTCCTCCTCCTCCTCCTCCTCCCCTCCTCGTCCTCCTCCTCCACAGCATTCCACTTCAAGGCATCTTTCAACACAAATCGTTAACACATGTGTGTGCATAGGTCTACCAACCTATTGTCCAATCCTTTCTAAAACCGTTGAAATATTCTACGAAAATCTGACAAACCTCTCCACTATCAAGAAGAATAAGAACAAGAAGAAGAAGAAGAAGAAGAAGGAGGAAGAAGAAGAAGAAGAAGAAGAAGAAGAAGAAGAAGAAGAAGAAGAAGAAGAAGAAGAAGAAGAAGAAGAAGAAGAAGAAGAAGAACAAGAATGAGTATTTCAAAACTGAAATATTCATTGAAAATCTAAGAAAGCTCTCCCCACTATAGTGTGGTCCACATTATACTGACAGTATTTGATTAACTTTGATGTTGCTATCCTTGTCTATCATTCGACAAAGCAGGTAGTACTATCCTTCTCTAGTTCCGCAACGATGCCAAATCTGCTTTTGGCATAACATATCATACAGCTGTGCTTCTAGAATTAAGTTTGTTTTTTCGGTTCTTTATCAAAATTATTTCTTTAATATATGAATCTTCTCTATTCAAGTGATAATAATGTGAAATATCTGTTCTATTTTTTGTTTGTTTGGAAGCTCTAAATTTGAAAATTTACTTTGTGAACATATTAGTGGTCTGAAATTTCGTGAAGTGAAGAGCTACAAGACTTAACTATTTCGGACTATGTGTAACCATATCTAAATTGGGGAGAGGAATAGCACAAGGTACCTTTTTTTTCCTCTCCCTATCATTTATATGATGTATACTTATTATATCAATCAATAAAGAATAAAGAATAAAGAATAAAAGAAATATATATAATTAAGGCAGAGAAGCGGCAAGGCTATTCTTCTATCTCTATTCACTGCCATTATAACGTGGACCTCACTATAAGCTCTCTCTCTCTCACACTCTCTCTCTCTCTCTCTCTCTCTCTCTCTCTCTCTCTCTCTCTCTCTCTCTCTCTCTCTTGGTAGAGAGTTAGGTAAAGAGTTAGTGGGGAGGATATTTTTAATATTCTTTCCGACGAATGGACATTGATATGTCCAAAGCTCCGCCAATTTATGTACATGCATAACAATATAATTTATCTATGGTTATTATATTACAAATTGCTTTTTCATATCATATACAGTTCAATAATTATTTTCTTAGTCTATATTATGTGAATTCATCTATAATTTTGCTGTATTGTAAGCTATTGTATATAAGTGTATAAGCCAGTATATATTGTATTCTACATAAATAAAGTACTCAATCAATCAATCAATTCACTGCCATTATAACGTGGACCTCACTATAAGCTCTCTCTCTCTCACTCTCTCTCTCTCCACTATCATACCTTTCAAATCTTGTTCTCAGAAACGTTTAATAATGTACATTCACGGGTAGCTGAGTTGAAATATTATCACACTTTCAGTATTGTATGAATGGGAGGCATTTATGTCGTTAATAAGCGATATTCTGACAGGTTCAAGTGAATTTAACAGTAGAACCCACACCTGTGTGGAAGATAATAGTGTAATGAGAAACAGATGTTGAGTTGAGATTTCACAAGAAAACCTCAAGAAAGTTTCAAGTTGTATCCTGTTAACTTGTACTGTATTGTTCTATAGTGAGGTCCACGTTATAATGGCAGTGTTTGATTGGCAATCGTATTGCTATCTTTGTCTATCATTCAACAAAGTTGCCAGATCGTCTTTTAACAATGTAGAATTGATAATTGACTATGGTATTGTTGGCTCATATTATTTATCATTGATAATTATTCATCATCACTAGGCATTTATTCCGTAACATTTTCCTCTCACCAAGAGAATTGATTTTTCAAATTGATTCTATTCACATCATACTTTTAGAACGTTTTAATTAATGTTATCTTTCTTGTTTTGAAAAGATCTTTAAATTGATGTACCACAAAATGGGTGTTCACTTTTAAAATATTCAGATTACAACCCCTAAGTCACCCCCTTATGAGGGGTTGAAATTCAGTTGTACGTCAAAAGGTGGAGTATTTGACCAATAACTTATCCTGAAAGTTACAGTATTATATCTACAACAGTCTCCAATTTATTGAAGGGTTCCCATACATATGACTCACTCTGTATAAGTTGTATATTTATATAACTTGTGTACAGGTCTACAAGTTGTACAGAAAATAAACGATTCAGGGGGTTGAAATTCAGTTGTACGTCAAAAGGTAGAGTATTTGACCAATGACTTATCCTAAAAGTTACAGTATTATATCTACATCAGTCTCCAATTTATTGAAGGGTTCTCATATTCATACATATTATGACTCACCCTGTATAAGTTGTATATTTATATAACTTGTGTACAGGTCTACAAGTTGTACAGAAAATAAGCGATTCAGAAATACAAGAGATCACCAATTTTAGTAAATTAATCCTATTTTGAACTTCTAAAATGATATCTAAATTTGGGAGAGAAAAAGTACAAGGTGTATCCTTAGTTTTTCTCTCCCAATCAGTGTTTCTTTGTAAAAAATATAAATAAATAAATAAGAGAAGAACTATCTAGAATCGCTGATAAATTATTCATTCCCGTCACATTTAAATCTCATCAGAGAGGTTTGTCAATCAGTTTGAGAGAACGCTGAGAAACTCTAATATTTCAAACACATCTTTTGATGAAAAACTAATTTGGAAAAGGATAAATGTTTTTAAAATAATTTGAGAGAAAAGAATCGGGATGTAGAGAGAGAGAGAAGAATAATAAAATAATACAAGTAGATGATAAGAAGTAAAAATTGACCAGAGGTTTATTTTTGACTGGTAGACGCTTAGAGGAAGATTGTAACGAAAAAGAAGAAGAAGAAGAAGAAGAAGAAGAAGAAGAAGAACAACAACAACAACAACAACAACAACAACAACAACAACAACAACAACAACAACAACACAAAGAACAAGAAGAAGAAGAAACAAAGAGAAAGAAGTAAAACAAGAACTAACCAGAGTGAATGTATGATATTCTTCTGTCGATAAGATAACAAAATTACATTGAAGAGTGTAAGAAGACTATTTATAATCAAATTCTTTAAAAATGTGACCGGATAATGTATTTTGCAAGTTTAGAGATGATAATAAGTCACCAGTAATTGCTTAGATTTCAGTGAATATTACACTCGCTATATTTGCTTTACTCAATTGTTTAAACAAGCTACGCGGAGTCTATTTGCTTTTCATTACTCCAACGGAAAGAAGTAAAGCAATATTATTCTGTCTGTCTTGTGTACATAACTGAGAATATCTTGCTGAATTATTTATTATCAATATGTGATTGACTCCTTAATGGATTCAATTAGTTCAAGTAGTTCTGTGAACAGTAGACCTCGCGCTCAGTAAGTTACATTGATCTGTTGTTATGTTTTCTCAAAAATTAATAAATAATTTATCGATTTAAAATGTCTAGAAAAAATCCTATATAAACATAGAGCTTTCTGTCCTATATCGTACCTATATCCTATAACGGAATGTGAGTGTGAGCGCTGTTATCAGGTCTGGCTGCAACTGTCTACAACGTTGCTGGAAAGATACATTTTCAAGATGTTCGATGCTTTTGAACGGGTAGTATTATAGTCCACTAGACAGCTGATTTATGATGATAATTCTATAGTCTGATTTTTAAGGTAATATTGGCGTATGAAGGAGGCTCCTTTTCCTTTTATATTATCCTTGAAATGCAAAATTTCCAAAAACCTTGTATATACGTCGACGCGCAATTAAAAAAGGAACATAGCCTACCTGTCAAATTTCATGAAAATCTATTACCGCGTTTCGCCGTAAATGAGCAACATAAAAGCATTTAAAAATGAAAATGAGAAATGCCAAACCGTCGACTTGAATCTTAGACCTCTCTTCGCTCGGTCAATTAGATTAGAAAAAGTGATTAAAGAAATTAAAAAATCTGGTGTGGCGCACTCACACAACTTTCCTTCTCGTTATGAAAATTGATCGGCTGACGCTAATGTTCACGCGCATCTCAAGTCTACTATTCAAAGATCTGAGCCAGCTGGTGACACACGATGTATGCTATCTCTTCATAGTGAATGATTTAATAGAATCAACAGTTGCCAACAATTATTGTATAATCACATTTTCTCGAATTTCGAGCTTATTTTCAATTTTAGGTGAAAATGTTACTGAACATTAATTGAAGAGATTTTCATGCTCAATCTTTTCCACTTTGAATCCTTTGTTTAAATTGTATCTGAAGCCTGATAATCGTGAATCTAAAATCAAACTTTGCATAGATGGGGTGGAGCTTCTGAAAATTTTACAGATATGGGACTTGTGGCAGTTGATAGAACTTATCAATGACTATTCTAGGAATAAATAAGATCAAAATCGTTGGAGCCGTTTTGGATAAAATCGCGAAAACCCCTGTTTTTGACAACATTTTCGCCATTTTAGCGACCATCTTGAATTTTATTTGATCGAAATTGTTCGTGTCGGTTCCTTATATTGTAACGACCTTAAGTTTCAAATTTCATTCAATTCAAGTTATTCCGTCAATTGGGAGATGAGATATCGTGTACACATACAGACCCAAAAACCACTTTTTTGGACTTGAAACGTATAGAAATTTAGGAATTGGGGTACTTGAATTTTTTTTTAGCAATACTTTCCTTACCTATGGTAATAGGGCAAGGAAAGTGAAAAATCTGGTGTGGCGCACTCACACAACTTTCACCAACACAACAACACCTACCCAGGGGGTAGGGGTGAGGACTTTTGATATGTTGATCCTCTTACTATCCTTAAAAGATCTGTGGAGTTGAAAATTGTGTTCCAAACTTTTCCTTCTATACCTTTATTATTTGAGCCTGGACTATAACTCTTTAAGGTCTTTGATTGAAACTATAGTAGACCTTATAAAAATAGACACGGCTTCCCCAGACATCTGTGTAATTCAATTGTCAGTTGATTGATTATGAATAATTCTATAGTCCGATTAATCCTATCTTCAGAGTAGATGATATATATAGTGATATTGGCGTATGGAGGAATTCATAAATCACCTATATCAAATTAGTTTTTTTCAAATGTGAGAATATTGATACTGATGGGCACGCATAATAATGCCATGACTGCAAAACAAAATATTGGAGCCAAAGACCTTAAAGATGCATACCTCTTCAAAGTCTTTGATTGAAACTATAGACCTCATAAAAATAGACACGGTTTCTCCAGACATCCGTGTAATCCACTTCTCAGCTGATTGATTATGAATAATAATTCTATAGTCTGATTAATCCTATCTTCAAAGTAGATGATATATATAGTGATATCAGAGTATGGAGGAATTCATTATCTTTTCATATTATCCTTGAAATGCAAAATTTCAAAAAACCTTGTGTATACATCGACGCGCAGTTGAAAAAGGAATATTCCTGCCAAATCTCATCGAATTCTATCAACGCGTTTGGCCGTAATCGCGTTACATACAGACACACAAAAGCAAATCCGAGTTAAAACATATAGATCTCACTACGTTCGGTAAATTAAATAAATAAATGTTTATTTCCCAAGAAAAACTAAAACTACAACATCAATTACACAAAATATTAGATAAATTACAATTACATACAATAGTTAGTTACAAAAAAATCTTATGTGTCCTCTACTTGTTTAGTTTTTTCTGTGTGGAAATTGACCTACTCCACTATGGCGTACCATGTTCTAGAGTAGGTTTTGTTGTTTTTTTTGTGCGTATTATTAATTAGTTAGTGTTTAGTAAGTCATTAGGTGGTTAGTTGTTGTTTGAAATGATGTTCTGTCTTCCTTTGCTCATCAACCAATTGTGTACTATTGTTTTGAACTTTCTAGGATGATTAATCTGTTTAAAGTTTGCAGGAAGTAGATTGTATAATTTTGGTGCTAAATGAATTTATATATCATATTCTGTAAAATTCGTTGAATAATTAACAATACTGTCATTTATTGTAAAATTTGTGTATAAGCCAGTATATATTGTAACATACATAAATAGAAAACTCTAATCCAATCTAATCCCTATATCATTGACTGTATTTTATCCAATGATACAAATATCAACAGCTTACGCCCATATAATTCGAAGACCAAAATAGCACGAAATACTGTATAATTTATCATCAACAATTTGTAAATATTTTGATAAATTCTGACCTACACTCAGAGATCATATAGAACAAATTGCTGTTTCAAAAAACGGATCTAAAACTCAGTTTAACGATGCAATATTATTGTGTAATAGTCTATTAATAGTGCGATTTATGCATTAAGATAAGAAAAGTGCAATACAGTAATTAAAGAGTCAATTGGTGTAATACGGTCGCTCGTTATCTGTTACATTGAGACTTTACTAATTTTCCGGTTTGAGAAGATTATGATTTATATTATTGCAACATTGGAGTGATTACGCTGATGAAGTAAATTTATTGACCGAGCGAAGTGAGGTCTAAGATTCCAGTCGACGGTTTAGCATTTCTCTTAATGTTTAAATATTTATATGTTTATATGTTGCGCATTTACGGCGAAACGCGGTAATAGATTTTCATGAAATTTGACAGGTATGTTCCTTTTTTAATTGCGCGTCGACGTATATACAAGGTTTTTGGAAATTTTGCATTTCAAGGATAATATAAAAAGGAAAAGGGAGCCTCCTTCATACACCAATATTAGAGTAAAAATCAGACTGTAGAATTATTCATCATAAATCAGCTAAGTGATTACACAGATGTATGGCGAGCGAAACGGGCCTGACGGCTAGTAAAGTATATCGTTTCAATCAGGTACTTGTGGATGAGAATACTGCGTGAGGTCTACTGTTCACAGAACTACTTGTTTCTGCGATTTTCATTCATTGAACGAACAAAGTGAGTTCTTACTGATGACTGGAGCCTCGAGAGTCGTTGACAGTTTGTGGATTTGTTTGTATTATGGAGAAAAGATAGTATAAAAAGATATTTCATGGTTTGTAGAATTCATTCAGAGCATGGAAGTTTTGTATCAAATTATGGTGTTGTGAATCAAGTTGAGATGATACTGTATCATTTATGGTGATACCATACAGAATAGGTAGCATAAGAAGATATCCCATGGTTTGTAGAATTCATTCAAAGTTTGAAAGTTCTGTATCAAATTGAGATGATACTGTATCATTCATGGTGATACCATACAGAAAAGGTAGCATAAGAAGATATCCCATGGTTTGTAGAATTCATTCAAAGTTTGAAAGTTCTGTATCAAATTGAGATGATACTGTATCATTTATGGTGATACCATACAGAAAAGGTAGCATAAGAAGATATCCCATGGTTTGTAGAATTCATTCAAAGTTTGAAAGTTCTGTATCAAATTGAGATGATACTGTATCATTTATGGTGATACCATACAGAAAAGGTAGCATAAGAAGATATCCCATGGTTTGTAGAATTCATTCAAAGTTTGAAAGTTCTGTATCAAATTGAGATGATACTGTATCATTTATGGTGATACCATACAGAAAAGGTAGCATAAGAAGATATCCCATGGTTTGTAGAATTCATTCAAAGTTTGGAAGTTCTGTATCAAATTGGGATGATACTGTATCATTTATGGTGATACCATACAGAAAAGGTAGCATAAGAAGATATCCCATGGTTTGTAGAATTCATTCAAAGTTTGAAAGTTCTGTATCAAATTATGGTGTTGTGTATCAAGTTGAGATCATAATGTATACTACATAATGTAGAGTTGTACTGGGCGTATTTTTGTGCTCTACAATCAGAGATCGGGTAGAGCGCTCTATCTCATATCGATTTTCAGGTACACCTGACAACAATGCTCCTTGTATTGTGGAAAACACCTGATTTATAGCTTCAACGATCATAAAAAATTACACTCTTACACTCCCAACAAAACAGTAATTGACCGAACGAAGTGAGGTCTAAGATTCAAGTCGACGGTTAGTCATTTCTCTTAATGTTTAAATGTTTATATGTTGCGCATTTACGGCGAAACGCGGTAATAGATTTTCATGAAATTTGACAGGAATGTTCCTATTTTAATTGCGCGTCGACGTATATACAAGGTTTTTGGAAATTTTGCATTTCAAGGATAATAAAAAGGAAAAAGAAGCCTCCTTCATACGCCAATATTAGAGTAAAAATCAGACTGTAGAATTATTCATAATAAATCAGCTGACAAGTGATTACACAGATGTGTGGAGAAGCCAGTCTATTACTGTATTATTGTATAAGGTCTATAGTTTCAATCAAATACATTAAAGAGGTATGCATCTTTAAGCTGGGTTTACACCAAAGTTATTAACAAAATGGTTATAACTTAATCCTTATAGATTATTCTATAAGATTGAACGGAAGTTGACAAAACATATGTTCATCATGTGTATGATAAGTTATGTTCAATCTAATATAATCTATAAGGATTGAGTTACTAACATTTTGTTAATAACTTTGGTCTAATCACAGCTTTAAGGTCCTTGGATTCAATATTTTGTTTTGCAGTCATGGTATTATTATGCGTGCCCATCAGTATCAATATTCTCACATTCGAAAAAGCGAAATTAATAGGTGATCAAAAATAAACAAATGAACTAAATAATGCTGGAGAAATTATAATATTTTTGATTTAAAAAAAAATAATTTTCATCAGATAGAAAGATTATCACGGAACTGGATGAATTATATCATATGGAATACAAATTCAAACGTGAACTGAGTTTGTTAATATTAAAAACAAGTGACATCAGGTACTTGTGGATGAGAATACTGCGTGAGGTCTACTGTTCACAGAACTACTAGTATAAGAGGATATGCCATGATATAGGGCGTTTATGTTGAAGATATATCTTCACTACTAGGACTATCGGCTTCAGTTAACACTCACATTTGCAACATATACCATGGCATATCTTCTCTATGCTATCATATAAGATACAGTATCATCTCAACTTGATACACAACACAATAATTTGATACAAAGCTATATTTTTGGTGAAGCTATGTGACGCTGGTAGTCTCTCATACTGTGCCCTTTTATACTCCCAACAAAACAGTAATAAATAGACAGTAGTCGGCTTGAGTTAACAAAACCGGCTTGAAATTTGGAACAAAAACTACCTATACCATGGGGTGGATACAGAACTAGCTCGTACTAGAAATACTAAAATAATTCAATTTCAATTAATATTGATAAGATGAAATATATAGTATGAGTAAGATGAAATATAAATAATTATATGAATAATTAAGATGAAATATTTTGTTAATTAATTATTGATTCCACATTGTTAAAAGACGATCTGGCAACAAGAGCAAAGCGAGAAAAAGATAGCGCTATAATGAGATCCACGTTATAATGACAGTGGATTGAGATGGGAGAACAGCGTTGCCGATTCTCTGCCTTGATTTCTTTCTACATTGTCAAAAACAGATTTGGCATCGTTGTGGAGCAAGAAAAGGATAGTACTACCTACTTTGTCGAATAATAGACAAGGATAGCAACACCAAAGTTGATCAAATAGTGTCATTATAACGTGGTCCTCACTATAGGACCATAGTCCACAAAGCCAAAACCTCACCAATGAAAGGTCTTCAACCTTTCTGGACTTTGGGATTCCCCAAGGGATAGTACCTTCATGAGAAATAACACTGAGACCCTCATAAAACTGTCATAATTGGATAAACGGGAAGCATATCAGTGTCATTCATAAGGTACACTGACAGTTAACTGGTGAAACAAGAATCAGTTAGTATTGGTTTGAATGGGAAACATATTGATGTGTAGGAATGTTGAAGGTATTTAAAGTGAGAAGTGAATTTCACACTAATAATGAAGCTAGAGAGGCACTTTAGAAATAATGAACCATTGTTAATCTGGTCTAAATCCAGCCCTGGTTTAAAAGGAAACAAATTATCGTGGGTGTAACTTAGCGGAATAGACTGTCAATATTGGGGTGGTGGGTTTTTCCCGACCACAAGTGAGAGTCACGTGAAACAGCCATCGTTAGTGAAATGGGAAGTTTATTGACCGAGCGTAGTGAGGTCTATGTTTCAACTCGATTTGCTTTCGTCTGCCTGTATGTAACGCGATTACGCGTTGATAGAATTCGATGAGATTCGGCAGGAGTATTCCTTTTTCAACTGCGCGTCGATGTATACACAAGGTTTTTTTTGAAATTTTGCATTTTAAGGATAATATGAAAAGAAAAGGAATTCCACCATTTTCTGATATCTATATATATAAAAACGAAATGGCACTCACTCACTGACTGACTGACTCACTCACTCACTCACTCGCATAACTAAAAATCTACCGGACCAAAAACGTTCAAATTTGGTAGGTATGTTCAGTTGGCCCTTTAGAGGCGCACTAAGAAATCTTTTTGCAATATTTTAACTCTAAGGGTGATTTTAAGGGTTTAAAGTTCGTATTTTAGCATGTATATTCTTCTTATCCCAATCTCTTAATTATAATTGGAAAATGTCCATACCATATGTTAATATAGAACTATAATCTAGAGAGAGAACCTCTTCGAAACAGTTGTTAACTGGTAACTAAATTAATAATTTTGTCAGGTTGGCATTAAGTTGAGTTGACTTTGTTAGGTTGGAACCAAGTTGAAGATTTAAATGCATTTATCGCGGAAAAATTGATTGGGCACTGCTACTTCAATCCTGGGGAATATTATGTTAAAAGCAGTCAGGCTCGCTTCGCTCGCCATATCTGTTTAGCCAGCCGTTTAGTCTGGACCCCCGACTGGATTGTCCTAACATATGATAAAAATGCCCAAATGAGAATGCAGGCGAGCGAAGCGAGCCTGCTGATCTCATTCTTGGACGATCCTGTCGGGGTCCAGGGGGCGGAGCCCCCTGGCTAGACGGATATGGCGAGCGAAGCGAGCCTGACGGCTAGTCACTATATATATCATCTACTTTGAAGATAGGATCAATCAGACTATAGAAATATTCATAATCAATCAGCTAACAAGTGGATTATTCATTACATGCATTACACAGATATCTGGCCGTGTCTATTTCTATAAGGCAGGATTTCAATATTTTTATGATGCGTGCCCATCAGTATCAATATTCTCTCATTTGAAAAACAAATTTAATAGGTGATTGAAAATAAAATAAAAAATGATTAAATGAACTGAATAATGCCGAAGAAATTATAATATTCTTGATTGAAAAAAATAATTTCAAAATAGTTGAGAAATATTTTTATCAGATGGAAAGATTATCACGAAACTGGATAAATCATTATATGGGATACAAACTCAAACGTGAACTGAGTTTATTAACATAAGTGAGTTTTTGATCTTGGAGAAAACAAATAACAGTTTTTAAGAGTAAATTATTATTCAACTGTGAAATTGTGATTCAACTGAATCAATTAGAACAGGTGACATTGATTTTGCTTGATTGAGTACTTTATTTATGTAGATTACAATATATACTGGCTTATACACTTATATACAATAGCTTACAATACAGCATCATTATAGATGAATTTACATGATATAGACTAAGAAAATAATTGTTGAACTGTATATGATATGAAAAAGCAATTTGTAATATAATAACTATAGATAATAATCATATTGTTATGCATCTACATAAATTGGTGGAGCTTTGGACATATCAATGTCCATTCTTTGGGAAGAATATTAAAAATATCCTCCCCACTAACTCTCTACCAAATCATGACATCAGATACTTGTGGATGAGAAAACTGCGTGAGGTCTACTGTTCACAGAACTACTAGTGTAGGTGTTATGCATGATTAATGCTAATAGGTTGAAGTGAACAATATATGTCAGTGTAGGGTCAGAGTTATAGTGAGGTCCACGTTATAATGGCAGTGGATAGAGATAGAAGTATAGCGATACCGATTCTTTGCATTAATTAATTATATTTCTACACTGTCAAAAACATAATTGTCATCGTTGCGGACCTAGAAAAGGATAGTACCACCGGCTTTGTCGAATGATATACTAGGATAGCAAAACCAAAGTTGATCAAATACTGTCATTATAACGTGGACCTCACTATATCCTTCTCTATCATTCAACAAAGCTGATAGCGCCATCTCTTTCTCGCTTTGCTCTGTTGCCGATCGTCTTTCAACAATGTAGAATCATTAATAATTAATCAACAAAATATTTCATCTTATTTATGGAAATTCATTATGAAATTATTGAAAAATATGATTAAAACGAGAATGAACAGTTATTATTACATCAATAAACCGGTATCATTTACCGTTTATAGAAGGCATTGACAAGACAGATGATCGGCAACGTTTCTCTCCTATCTTTCTCCACTAACGTGGACCTAACTGTAGAATTTTGGTGTCAAATATTTTAAAGTGCTCTTATGTATAGATTGCAAAACATGACAAGTGGTCAAATTCTAGGCTCAATAATTAAGATACTTTTTCTTCTTGTTTTTTTATCTTCTTCTTCTCCATCTTATTCTTCTTCTCCATCTTATTCTTCTTCTCCTCTTCTTTCGTTATTCTTCTTCATCATCATATTTTTCTTCTTCTCATTCTTTTTCTCCTCCTTCTCCCTTCCCTTCCTCCTTCGTTGTTCTACTACTACTTCTTCTTTTTTTCTTCTTCTTTCCTTCGTTCTACTCCTTCTTCTTCTCCTCCTCCTACTCTCTCGTTCATCTTCTTCTCCATCATCTTTTCCATCTTATTCTTCTGTTCCCCCGTACTTCTTCTCCTTCATCAACATTTTCTTCTTCTCATTATTTTTCTCCTCCTTCCTTCCTCTCCTCCAACGTTATTCTACTTCTTCTTCTCAACCTTCGTCTTCTCCTACTTCTTTTTTCTTCTTCTTCTCCTCCTTCACCTCTCCCGTTCTTCTTCTTCTTCGCTTCCTCCTTTGTTCTTCTTCTCCATCTTCTTCTTCTTCTTCTTCTCCTCCTCCATTCTCCTTCTCTTCAGTTCTTCATTTTCTCCTCTTCCTCCGTTCTTCTTCTTCTTATACTCCTCCTCCTCCTCCTCCATTCTCCTCCTCTTCAGTTCTTCATTTTCTCCTCTTCCTCCGTTCTTCTTCTTCTTATACTCTTCCTCCTCCTCCTCCTCCTCCTCCATTCTGCTTCTCTCCAGTTCCTCTTTTTCTCCTCTTCCTCCGTTCTTCTTCTTCTTATCCTCCTCCTCTCCAGTTCATCTTTTTCTTTCTTCTCTTCCTCTTCTACTTCTTTTTCTCCTCAACCTTCTTTTCTTTTTCTTTTCCACCTCTGTTCTTTTTCTTTCCTTCATTGTACTTCTTCTTCTTCATCCTTTCCTCCTCTCCCGTTCTTCCTAATCATATTTTCCTTCTTCATGTTATTTTTCTTCACCTTCTTCCTCATCTATCTACGTTATTCTACTTCTCCTCCTCCTCCTTCTCCTCAACCTTCTTTTCCACCTCTGTTCTTCTTCTTTCCTTCATTGTACTTCTTCTTCTTCATCCTTTCCTTCTCTCCCGTTCTTCCTCCTCCTTCTCCGTTATTCTACTTCTCCTCCTCCTCCTCACTGAATAGAGGTGAAGGAACCTTACAAATAATAAACCCATTGTTAATCTAGTCTAATTCCAGCCGCTGTCTACTTTTGAAGGGAAGAAATAATTATCCTGATTCACTTTTAGCGGAATATTATTTAGAACTGGGTGGTGGGTTTTTCCCGACCACAAGTTCGGTTCACTTAAATCTGTCAGTGTTAGATGAATGCAAAGCGTTAGGTGGTATTCAAGAGGAATGCTGATAGGTTAGAGTGTATATCTCACAGTATGGTCAGTTTTAGCGATTGGTTGAAGAAAAATTTTGGTGTCAATTATTCTAATTTCGCCTGGCTCACCTGTCTAGATTACAATGTGACAAGTGGTTCAATTCTAGACTGAATAAAGAGGTTATTCTCCTTCTTCTTCTACCCTTTGTAAAAGTGACAATAATTCTAAGAACCGAACTCCTCTAATCACATTATTTATGAGTTTCAAAATCGCTTACATAAGAATTCCCAAAAACAATATAACTAGTAGTTTTGTGAACAGTAGACCTCATGCAGTATTCTCATCCACAAGTACCTGATTGAAACTGTAGACCTTATGGAAATCCAGCAATAGACTGGCTTCTCCACACATCTGTGTAATCACTTGTCAGCTGATTTATGATGAATAATTCTATAGTCTGATTTTTACTTTCCCTGCCATATAACCATAGGTAAGGAAAGTATTGCTTTCCGAAAAAAATTAAGGTACCCCAATTTCTAAATTCCTATACGTTTTTAGGTCCCCTGAGTCCAAAAAAGTGGTTTTTGGGTATTGGTCTGTATGTGTGTATGTGTGTGTGTGTGTGTATGAGTGTATGTGCGTCTGTGTATACGATATCTCATCTTCCAATTAACGGAATGACTTGAAATTTGGAACTTAAGATCCTTACAATATAAGGATCCGACACGAACAATTTTGATCAAATGCAATTCAAGATGGCGGCTAAAATGGCGAAAATGTTGTCAAAAGCAGGGTTTTTCGCGATTTTCTCGAAAACGGCTCCAACGATTTTGATTAAAGTTATACCTAAAATAGTCATCGACAAGCTCTATCTACCGCCACAAGTCCCATATCTGTAAAAATTTCAGGAGCTCCGCCCTATCTATGCAAAGTTTGATTTTAGATTCTCAATTATCAGGCTTCAGATACAATTTAAACAAAAATTGAGCATGAAAATCTCTACAATTAATGTTCAGTAACATTTTCATCTAAAATTTAAAATAAGCTTGAAATTCGAGAAAATGTCATTATTCAATTGCAAATTATTGTTGATTCCATTAAATCATTCACTATGAAGAGATAGCAGACCTGATGTGTGTCTCCAGCGTTATTGCCCTGTCACCAGCTGGCTCAAATCTTTGAATAGTAAACTTGAGATGCGCGGGAACACTAGCGTCAGGTGATCAATTTTCATAACGACAAGGAAAGTTGTGTGAGTGCGCCACACCAGATTTTTACTCTAATATTGGCGTATGAAGGAGGCTCCTTTTTCCTTCTATATTATCCTTGAAATGCATAATTTCCAAAAATCTTGTATATACGTCGACGCGCAATTAAAAAAGGAACATACCTGTCAAATTTCATGAAAATCTATTTTCGCATTTCGCCGTAAATGCACAACATATGAACATTAAGAGAAATGCCAAACCGTCGACTTGAATCTTAGACCTCACTTCGCTCGGTCAATAATTGATTATTTTAAACGAGAATGAACAGTTAATATTACATCAATAACAGGCTCACCTGTCTAGATTACAATGTGACAAGTGCTTCAATTCTAGACTAAATAAAGAGGTTATTCTCCTTCTTCTTCTATCCTTTGTAAAAGTGACAATAATTCTTAGAGCCGAACTTCCCCAATAACATTATTTATGAGTTTCAAAATCGCTTACCGATGGTTCGGAGCCCATCCAAAGTTGTAGGTTCGCTCATTCCTCTTTCTCATAGTTGAGTAGATTAATATCCAATAGAATTAAATTCCATATTTTTTTCATAGACATATTGTATTGTATTTCAGATATTTTGTACTTTCTATGTTTTAATTGCTTGTTTGTATTTTTTTGAGGAAGTAAAATTATTAATTAGCCTTTTATCATATTGGAAAATATATTTTCTTGACCTATAAAATATATGTGATTATTTTAAACAAGAATAAACAGTTGCTATTACATCAGATATACCGGTATCAGCCATCCTCTCTATAAGGCAGTGGCAAGGCAGAGAACCGACAACGCCGTCGTCCTCCTATCTTTCCCCACTGCCATTATAACGTGGACCTCACTATAACAATGCCACTATAACAAGCCAGTCTAGTTCTAGAAACATCCGCCAGATAGTATACAAATTCACTGTGTGAACAATGCAAGTCTTGTTTACTATAGTGGGGTCCATCTCCATGTTATAATGGCAGTGGAGAAAGATAGGAGAACAACGTTGACGATTCTCTGCCTTGCCACTGCCTTCTATAGAAGATAGCTGATAACAGGATATCTGATGTAATAGCAACTTTCCATTCTTGCTAAAATGATTATTTTTGACCGAGCGAAGTGAGGTCTAAGATTCAAGTCGACGGTTTGGCATTTCTCTTAATGTTCATATGTTTGTGCATTTACGGCGAAATGCGAAAATAGATTTTCATGAAATTTGACAGGTATGTTCCTTTTTTAATTGCGCGTCGACGAAAATACAAGGTTTTTGGAAATTTTGCATTTCAAGGATAATATAAAAGAAAAAAGGAGCCTCCTTTATACGCCAATATTAGAGTAAAAATCAGACTATAGAATTTATTCATCATAAATCAGCTGTCTAGTGGACTATAATACTACCCGTTCAAAAACATCGAACATCTTGAAAATGTATCTTTCCATTAACGTTGTAGACAGTTGCAGCCAGACCTGATAACAGCGCTCACACTCACATTCCGGGACGACACGTCACGATAGGACAGAAAGCTCTATGTTTATTTGGATTTTTTCTAGACATTTTAAATATTGATAAATTATTTATTAATTTTTGAGAAAACATAACAACAGGTCAATGTAACTTACTGAGCGCGAGGTCTACTGTTCATTATTGTTCAAAATATTCAATTATATTTTATTCTACAAGTAAAAATATCTTTCAATGATTAAATAATAAAATTTCCATAATTGAGATTTAATATTATTTGGTTAATTAATAACATTTATACATTGTTGAAACCCCATCTTGCAAAGTTTCAGAGGTAGAAAAGGATAGAGCTATCTGCTTCGTGGAATGATAGACAAGGATAGCAACACCAATGTTAATCAAATACTGCCATTATAACGTGGACCTCACTATAGACGTGGGTACAGAGTGAGATTCACATTATAAAGTCAGTAGTGATTATAGGAGTTGCCAACAGAGTTGTTACAGAGTTGCCAATTCCCTTTTACCACCGCCTTCTATAGTAGATAGCTGTGATCCAAGTCATCTCGGGATATCTGATCTAATATTGATTGTTGATTCATGTTAATCAAGATCAACTCTAAATCAAAATATATTTTATTCGTCAAGAAAGATCATTTGATTGATGATTTTTTTTTAGTCGTCAAAACAGCTGTTCTACAGATGAAATATCTCTACTATGTTTTATTTTTATGAACTGGGCTACCTACCTACCTCATGCACGAGAAGGAGGTTACTAAGTCCATTTCTCAAGGATGGGGTGGACCCCCCATTAGCTTCCAAAAAGGAGACTCATGCCCAGTTGATAGAGCTGATAAATAACTATACAGGGTATGAATTAGAAAAAAATCGGTCAAGTTATTTTTGAAAAAATTGTGAAAAACATGGTTTTTTAGTAATTATTCTCCTTTTTTCTCAAAAATATTAAGGTGCTCCTGCAATTTTCCCAGAAATGAGACCCGTGCCAGTTGATAGGGCTTATAAATAGCTAACCATGATATAAATTTGAAGAAAATCGTTTGAGCCGTTTTCGAGAAAACCGTGAATAACATGGTTTTTTAGTCATTATCCGCCATTTTTCTCAAGGATATTACGGAGCTCCTGAAATTTTTCCAGAAATGAGACTCATGTCAGTTGATAGGGCTTATAAATAGCTATCTATGGTATAAATTTGAAGAAAATCGTTAGAGCCGTTTTCGAGAAAACCGTGAAAAACATGGTTTTTTAGTAATTATCCGCCATTTTGAATTCAATTTTATGGAATTTCTTATTGTCGGATCCTCATGGTATAAGGACCTTAAGTTTAAAATTTCAAGTCAATCGGTTGATTAGGAATGGAGTTATCGTGTTCACAGACATACACACACACACACACACACAGACCAATACCCAAAAATCATGTTTTTGGACTCAGGGGACCTTGAAACGTATAGAAAACTTGAAATTAGGGTACCTTAATTTTTTTTGGAAAGCAATACTTTCCTTACCTATGGGTAATAGGGCAAGGAAAGTAAAAAAGGAATTAGTAAAATACACCAAAAAAGATTTTAAGAATCTGGTGTGGCGCACTCACTCAACTTTCCTTGCCGTTATGAAAATTGATCACCTGACGCTAGTGTTCACGCGAAACTCAAGTCTACTATTCAAAGATCTGAGTCAGCTGGTGACAGGACAATAACTCTGGAGACACACGAGGTCTGCTATCTCTTCATAGTGAATGATTTAATAGAATCAACAGTAGCCAACAGTTTGCAATTGGATAATCACATTTTCTCAAATTTCAAACTAATTTTCAATTTTAGGTGAAAATGGTTACTGAACATTAGTTGTAGAGATTCTCATGCTCAATCTTTTCCACTCAAAATTGTTTTGTTTAAATTGTATCTGAAGCCTGATAATTGGGAATCTATCTGCATTGATGGGGCGGAGCTCCTTAAATTTTCACAGATATGGGACTTGTGACAGTTGATAGAGCTTTTCGATGACTATTTTAGTTATAACTTTAATCAAAATCGTTGGAGCCGTTTTAGAGAAAATCGCGAAAAACCCTGTTTTTGACAACATTTTCGCCATTTTAGCCGCCATCTTGAATCGCATTTGATCGAAATTGTTCGTGTCGGATCCTTATAGTGTAAGGACCTTAAGTTCCAAATTTGAAGTCATTCCGTTGATTGGGAGATGAGATATCGTGTACATAGACGCACATACACTCATACACACATACATACACAGACACACACACACAGAGACCAATACCCAAAAATCATGTTTTTGGACTCAGGGGACCTTGAAACGTATAGAAAACTTGAAATTAGGGTACCTTAATTTTTTTGGAAAGCAATACTTTCCGTACCTATGGTAATAGGGCAAGGAAAGTAAAAAAGGAAAAGAAATGGAAGGTAAGTAAGAAAAAAGGAATTAGTAAGACAAAAAAAGATTTAAAAAAGGAAAAGAAAGGAAAAGGAAGTAAGAAGAAATAAATGAGTGAGTAAAATACACCAAAAAAGATTGAAAAAAGGAATGAGTAAAAAAGGACAAGAAATGGAAGGTAAGTAAGAAAAAAGGAATTAGTAAGACACAAAAAAGATTTAAAAAAGGAAAAGGAAGGAAAGGTAATTAAGAAAAAAAGAATGGGTAAAATACACCAAATAAGATTTAAAAAAGGAATGATAAGAATGGAAATGAAATGTACCTAAATGAGAAAAAGGAATAGGCAAAACACACCACAAACGATTTTAAAGGGAATGAATAAGAGACACGAAAAAATTTAAAAACAGTAATAATTTTTAATCAATTAATCAAACTTTTTGGTTCACTTCATTCAATTTTACAATTTCTTATTACTTTACAAGTAAGTTACTAATCATTCTATTAAATTTAAAGACTAAGAAATTGTCAGCAACCACAGATTTATTGATAGTTAGAAACTATCTTATACTTTTCTAACAATCAATAAATCTGTGGTTTTTGACAATTTTTTAGGGCCGATTTCCGAGCTCGGGATTTAGCCAAGTCCTAGACTTTAAACAGCTGGAGTCAGAACATTGGCTTCCCAAAACGGGGCGTAGTCGCAGCTTTTATAACAGTAGTCGTAGTTTTTATTTTCACATTTCTATAATTGGAAACGTTTTTCCTTGACGAAATCAGACATTCCTAAATAATTCAAAATAGCTAAAACTTTACACTATTTTCTCTTAATTTTATTTTGTGTTCAATTTTCTAGTTTTTCGAAATTTAATTCAAACGTGACTATGACAATGACTGCGACTACGTCCCGTTTTGGAAAGCCAATTTTCTGACTCCAGCTGTTTAAAGTCTAGGACTTAGCCAAATCCCGAGCTCGGAAGTCGGCCCTTAGTATATTTATTTAATAACTTCTCAACTACAAAAAAGTTACTAATCATTCTGTCCATCATTATCAAGTAACTTGAAGTCAGTTACTTGTTACTTGTAAAGTAGCGAAGTATACTATTGTAAAATTGAATGATATGAACTAAAATGTTTAATAAGTTACCAATATTTACCAATAGTAAAATTAAAATCCTTGGAAGAATTTTTATTCTCTTAAAATTGCAGCCTATTCTAAGTCCATGTTCAGATCAGCTCCAGGTGAAGTATCTATTGAAAATAGATTTTCTAGGGCGACCTCATCTATAATTTCATTGACATTTTCATTAGTGATTTCTTTCCTCTTCTTTTTCTTTTTCTTCTTCTTTGTTTTCTCCGCCATCTTTTCTTCCACTTCAGTTTCCATTTCTTGGAGACGCGAGGAGTCTGGAAATTCGTGTCTGGAAAAAATAATAAAAAGTTATTAACAAAACAAAATGTAAAACTGGAAAATGTAACAAAACAATATATTATGTATTTGAATAAGGTACATAGAACTAGAACATTTAAAATACTACATGAAATTTACTGCAAAATACAATAAAGCCAAACAATAAGACATAAAACAAAATAAAAAATTTGAATTTACTTTCAATTGGACTAATAACTAAGTAGGAGAAGAAGAAAATGGAAAATGAAAAGAAGCAACAATGCCTTACTATGATTTCCAGTAACTTTATGACGGGAATCTTATTATAGAAATGGAGTTAGTTATATAGTGAGGTCCACGTTCTAATGGCCGAGGAGAAAGTTAGCAGAACAACGTTGCCGATCCTCTGTCTTGTCAATGCCTGCTATAGACGGTAGCTGATACAGGTTTATTGGTGTAATATTAACTGTTAATTCTCGTAAAAAAAATTTATTATATTTTATCAAGCAAGAAATTATATTTCACGATAATTTCATAATAAATTTTCATAATTAAGATTAAATATATTGTGATTTAATTGTTAATTCTACATTGTTAAAAGCCGATCTGACAACAGAGCAGAGCGAGAGAAGGAGATAACGCTATCTGCTTTGTTGAACGATAGACAAGAATAGCAATACCATTGCTAATCAAACACTGCCATTTTAAGATGGACCTCACTATAGGATGAATAAAGATAAAAATAAAGTTGATTGAAATAACAAATACTTACTTAGCTGATAACTGACAGGCTAAGAAATCTTCACACAGTAGAGATATGTGAGGTACGGCGTGGATGGGTATACTCAGTAACTGCAACAAAAAATTATATTCAATTATTATTCATAATTAATCATCATTTCAATGTATTACAATTATTATTTCAAAGTATAATCAACTATTATTTAATCTATAAAGTATAATAATGAAGGAAAGAATTTGCTTATGCACGTACGGGATGGGAAAATTATGTTTTCGCCCCACTTGGATGTAATGAGCTGGTTTTCGTGCGTCATATGGAGGCCGAAAGTGATTGTTTTCTGACCAGGCCGGTAAAATTTTTACGGCCCTAGGGCTGTAAAATAACCTTGAAGTCAGCTGATTCTGATTTGATGTGAACGTGTTTACAAAATAGTTTATGAAACGGAATCAGTTTATGCTTCTAGAATTGAATAAAGTATTTGGCAATAAGATACTATCATTCTATTTGGGATAAATGAAATACAAATAAGATATTATAAACTATTCAAATTCAATTTTCAGAGTATAATAGAATCTAACCTCAAACCTCCTACTAAAGCGTTTATCATGGAACATGGTTGATAAACGGAATCATTTTATGCTTCTAGAATTCAATAAAGTATTCTGTAATAATATAGGCCTACTATCATGTTATTTAAATGAATAAAATACAGATAAGATATATATATATTATCAACTATTCAAATAATGCGATTTTCAGAGAAGGATAGAACTTCTAACCTAAACTTCCATTGACATTCAGATCACATCAAATTGGCCAAATTTCAAGTGTGCTAAAACAGCTGATCAAAAACTTTTTCAAGTGTGATAAACCAGCTGATCAGAAACTTTTCATTATTTTTTTGTGTTTATCATTCAATAATTAAAACATTTGAAATAATATCATCTTATTGTCATTTGGAAGAATAAAAAGTATAAACTCAACCTCTTACATAATTGAACATAATCTTTTAGGTTATTTAGACAAATCTGAATAAAAAATAAAAATACTTGGGCAATTTCTTGATATTCAGATTACCTCAGATTTGCTAGAGCAATGACCTTCCACTTTTGCTTTCGGAAGTGCTTATAATAGACAACGAGAATAATTATTATTCTCATATATATATTGTTTATTTTTCTGTGTGGCGAAAAATAACGTTCTCACCATGGGCAAAAATGTTTTTCCGGCTCTCAATCTTTTCTAGTCCTCGGCCTACGGCCTCGGACTTGAAAACCGATTTCGAGCCAGAAAAGTCTCATTTTCGGCCCTAGGTGCGAAATATACTATTTCCTACAGTTACCTTGAAAAGTGACCATTACTGCACTGATTACAGAACGCAAAGCATCTAGTGCGCAAAGTATTACTTTGCGTACTCTTAATACTTTGCGTATTATCTTGCAGCCATCCCAATCAGCTGTTGACATTGTTGGCGTGTATTTTGAATGCGAATTTGTTCTATTTTTTTTTCTGATTTTCAAATAAATAAAAATGAGAACTCATTAAATTATACATTTCTAATATTATTAATTATTCATTTTTTTCAAATAACATTTTTTTCATTCATAAATTAATTGGTTGAAGAATTATTTAGAAATAAATATTTACTCAAAATTATTCAAATTTTCAAATTATTATGATTAATTTAATTTTTAATTTGAATAAATTATGGATTATTAATTTTCAATTGGATTATCAAGTTTAAAATAAATTAAAGTTGTTATTAATAACAAAATTATACAGACAAACATTTGATGGATTTCAGCCATCATTTCACCCATAATCAACCACTTTTCATATTGAATGGTAACTGTAGGAAAAATTTAATGTGAAATACGTGTGCAAAGTTCCTCTGCTGCACTCAAGAAACCATTCCGCCCTCGCCTATGGCTCGGGCGTAAACGTTTCTTTCGGTGCAGCAAACTGTCACTTTGCGCACTAGTTGCACAAATAACTATTAACGCATCATCACGTCTCAACTACTCAACTGATTTTTTTTTAGAATGTTTATTTCGCCAAAATTACATAGTTACAAAGCATGAATGATACATACAAAATGCATAATAAAAATGTAAATTAGATCTAAATGATTTGGCACAGCCAGCAAAGTTAAACTTGTGCGCTAGCTGTGAGTTCATAAAGCAAACAGTACGAAGTAGCCTATAGCAATACTGAAAAATGGAACAAAATATATACCTATATAATAAATATTATAGTAATGCTTCTTATAAATAATACAATGATAAGAATTGAATAATTTCTTGTTAAAACCAATTATACAGGTGATAACCAAAAACAAGTCATACAGCCTACATTTAAATCTTCTAAATTAACTTGATTAACTAGATTAACTTGACATTTTGCATATAGATTCTCAATTTACCGAGGATGGTTATAGGCTTAATTTATATCCTTCAATATTTCAGTTTATCTAAATTCAATCTATTTATGCTTTAAACAGACTCTAGCGGAGCTCGTGTTACCTGCTAATCATTCATCATTTCTATCTACATTACAATATACAGTTTTTTTATTAGCATCTTACAGTATAGTTTAGCAACTAATCTCTAATTGATTATAAATTTCATTTCAATTCACCACCAAATTACATACATAAAATGAAAAGTTCATAGAGACGTTGAACATATCATCATCATCATCATCATCTTCTTCTTCTTCTCCTTCTTCTTCATCTTTTTGAGTTTGTCACTTGCTTGTGATTTTGTTACTTTGTCTAATCGTTTGTAAGTATTGAGATGTGACCTGGTTTCCATAATATTTTAGTTATTCTAGTGTTTTGAATAAGCTCTTTTTCTTTCTATTGGCATGTTTGCTGTACCTAGTTGTTCCAACTCACTGCCGGCGCACAAGTTTTCTTTGCCGGTAGTGCCATTTTGTAAGTTAGAATATTTATTTTATCAATCTGTATTATTTTATGGCAAATAAATGAATTTGAATTTGAATCTTTCTCTGTCTCATTTTTCTTCTCTATCCTTCTCCTAATTACAAAAACCCTCACATAACAGTCTTCTATCACGCCCCACGCTATTCTAAACCCACCCTCAAAAATTCCACGTTTTTTTTTACTTCCTAGACAAATTACTCCAATTTCCTAATAGGTTATGTATGTTGTGCAAATGTCACAGGTTAAAAATCCAATGATGGGGACATTTATACGGTGTCATAGAATTAGGGAGTATTACACTGCTACATAAACAAATTTCTCTTTCTATTCTACTCACTCTTTCTCTCTCTTAATCAATGAATCTCTCTTATATTGTATTGTCTCTCTCACACACACTCACTTGACCTCTTCTCTCTCTCTCTCTCTCTCTCTCTCTCTCTCTCTCTCTCTCTCTTTCTTTCTCTTTGGTAGAGAGTTAGTGGGGAGGATATTTTTAATATTCTTTCCGAAGAATGGACATTGATATGTCCAAAGCTCCGCCAATTTATGTAGATGCATAACAATATGATTATTATCTATAGTTATTATATTACAAACTGCTTTTTCATATCATATACAGTTCAATAATTATTTTCTTAGTCTATATTATGTAAATTCATCTATAATGTTGCTGTATTGTAAGCTATTGTATATAAGTGTATAAGCCAGTATATATTGTAATCTACATAAATAAAGTACTCAATCAATCAATCAATCTCTCTCTCTCTCTCTCTCTTTCCATTCCTTCTCCCTTCCTTTCTCCTTTCTCTGACTTTCTTCCGTCATATTTTTTCTCTTTCTCTTATATATTATATTCTATTGTCTCTCTCTCTCACACCGACACTTTTCCTCTTTCTTTTCTCATCTCTTCTCTCACTCTTTCTCTTCTCTTCTCTCTCTCTCTTTCTATTCCTTCTCCCTTCTTTATTTCTCCTTTCTCTGACTTACTTACGTCATATTTACGTCATTTGGCACCTTTATATCATAATACAATTAACTTATTTAATGTAAACTGAAGACGTACAAGTATTTATCAAGCTCTTACGTTGGCTCTTTGGAGCCAACCTATTTGGAAAGATATTTGAATGCTGTTAGGCTAGGCACACACCAGTTAGTTAAGGCAAGACACGTTTAGTCACAATACTTCATATAGTTGCTTATGAAGACATGTCTAATTGCAATGACTAATCAATGTGTGTTGCGTCATAAGCAACTATGTGAAGTATTGTGACTAATCGTGACTAGTCTTGACTAACTTGTGTGTGCCTACCCATACAGTTTATAGCATAGAGAAACAATATCATAAGTAGATATCCCATGGTATAGGGCGTTTATGTCGCAACTTTTACTGTTATCCCAAGCCCATTACTGTCGATTTTTACTGTTTTAACCAGGTAGGAGTGTATGAACGACACAATATTGATTGATTGATTGATAGATTGAGTACTTTATTTATGTAGATTACAATATATACTGGCTTATACACTTATATACAATAGCTAACAATACAGCAAAATTATAGATGAATTTACATAATATAGACTAAGAAAATAATTATTGAACTGTATATGATATGAAAAAGCAATTTGTAATATAATAACTACAGATAATTATATTGTTATGCATCTACATAAATTGGCGGAGCTTTGGACATATCAATGTCCATTCTTCGGAAACAATATTAAAAATATCCTCCCCACTAACTCTCTACCAAATAATATGAGACTACCAGCGTAACACAGCTGCATAGGAAAGAACTACGTGAACTATCGGCTTGAGATAACAGTAAAAGTTGCGACATAAACGCCCTATACCATGGCATATCTACTTATGCTATTGTTTCTCTATGGTTTATAGACATAAAACCAAACATAAATAATTTTCTCAATTAATGAAAGTATCACAATTCAGACTAGTTTCTAAGGTTCAATAATCTATAATCTATCACTGTAAAGGAAGGATAGGATAATCCGAAACAAATTTATTCGATTTGTGATTCAAAGTTCACGCAACAATAAAAAACCAAACAAACAGAGCTTTCTCAAAATGAATCAGTGGCGTAAATGGTAGCATGAATGAAACGTTGCAGATTCGAGACTAATCACTCTCTCTTCTTTTTTTTTCTGAAAATTTTCAACTCTGATGAAAATTATCAGCGTAAATTCGACAATAAAAAAATATTCTATTCTTTGATGTCTCCTGGACATTATCCTATACTATTAAACGAGCAACTTCTGTTTATATGTTTAGATGTTTATATGTTTGTATTCCACCGGATCTCGAAAACGGCTCTAACGATTCTCACGAAATTCAGAACATAGTAGGTTTATAATATAAAGATTCGATTGCACTAGGTCTCATCCCTGGGAAAACTCGCTGAAGGACATTAAAAGGATGATTATTATTCATCCTTGGAAAAACAGCTGAAAATAATTATTTCGTCGTCTGTTGGTGATGGAAGTGAGTGAGCGAGTTCATGTGTGTGGGACTGTGTCAAAATTATGACTCAGCTGTTGAACTTTTGTAATCATTCAATCAGGTACTTAGTGCCGGTTGCAAAAAGCGGGTTATTTTCAATCCTGATTAATACCAGTAGATCCACCTTATTGAAATGGTCTTCTCTGATTTGGTTCACGTGAAGTTAATCAGGATTAAAATTTAACCGGCTTTTGTGCAACTGGGCCTTTGTGAGGGAAATTTTTGCATTCCTCTGGGAATTAATCTCAATTTACTGTGATTAGATAGAACATTGCTGTATGAATATTATTATAATTTCTTCTTTCGTAATAAATTTGTTTTTTACTCTAGAGCGAAGCTCGGTCCCCGACATTGTTGAGATTAAATAGTTAACCTCTGGATAACATAAACATTCTATCAAAATTTTTGGAGAGAAATAGTACAGGCTCAGCCTAGTTTTTCCTCCAATGTCATAAATATATTATGATTATAGTGTTTTGTACAATGAATGAATAAATAAAATAAAATTCTATCCCCTATACGCACAAATTTAATACACACGTGCTCCAAGCGGGACATTCACACTCATGCAAGATTTGAAACACACCCATTTAAATGCGTACATTCATACTCGCGCACAATACAAAATTGAGTTAACATTATTCAGTAGGATTATTCGGTAGATAGGTAGTTGAGAACAAACAGAAAATACATTCTTAAGACAAACAAAAACCAAACCAGTTTGTTTGAGACTCTTGTTAAAGAGTACTTAGTTATACTTAGTCGTACTTAGTTAGTAAGGGTACTTAGTTATCTTTGGGTATATGAATAACTAAATAGCACTAATCAACTAATTGGAATATATTTCAGACACTCTGGGAAAAAAGTGTGAAGTTTTAAGCCCAAAAATTTCTAGTTTCATTCAAAATTTAGACTTATTGAATAATTATTAAGTTACTGTTCTAGATTTTCTGATACTAGACTCTAATAGTATCTATTTGATTCAAAATTTGCTCGTTTATCTGAGTATTGAAGAGTGTAAATTGTATTTTGAAAAGTGAAAGTGACATAACCAACATTTTGATTTGGACAGTATAGTATAAATTGGAAATGGGACAGTTTTGGGCATGAGCCTGTTATGCCGCCTTTCCTCATCTCAAGTATTTGTACACAATGTGATCAATAGATAAATAAATAAATGTGATAAATATAAACTATACACACTTAGCCACATTCACACAAATGCAAGATTCGAAACACAGTAACTTCAATAGGGACATTCACACTAATGCAAGATTTAAAACACACACACTTCAATGGTGACATTCACGCGCACGCACAATATAAAACACACACACTTTAATGGGGTCATTCACGCACAGAATTGGATACAGGTCAACGACTAGGGCTGTTTAGATTTATTCAATTATTTGTCTTCAGGATGCAACTGATTTAAATTTCTATTTCTTTGTTTCCGACCAAGTGCTCTCTGATTTGTTTATTTCAATTTCAATTTGGTTATACTACTCTCTCTGGAGTGATCCGTGGTCTAGTGGATAGAGTGCTTGCGTAGCAGCATAGAGATCCCGGGTTCGAACCCACTCAATACCAAACGTTTTTTAACCAGATCACTCCCGTGTTATCGGATGGGTACGTTAAACTGTCGGTCCCGGCTGAAGTATGACAGTCGTAAGGCCCATTGACGGCTTAAATTATATATTCAGGTGGTGGGACCTTCCCGCAAGGGACTCCCAACCAACAAAAGCCATACGAATTTACTTTTTACTCTCTCTCTCTCTCTCTCTTTGGTAGAGAGTTAGTGGGAAGGATATTTGAATATTCTTTCCGAAGAATGGACATTGATATGTCCAAAGCAAAGCTCCGCCAATTTATGTAGATGCATTACAATATAATTATCTATAGTTATTCCAAATTGCTTTTTTTCATATCATATACAGTTCAATAATTATTTTCTTAGTTTATGCTTTTTAAATTCATCTAGAACTTTGCTGTATTGTAAGCTATTGTATAAGTGTATAAGCCAGTATTATTGTAATCTACATAAATAAAGTACTCGATCTCTCTCACACACACTCTCTCTCTCTCTCTCTCCCGAAAATCCGAGTTCCTTTACATCCATAATCCTCCATATTATTCTACATCCCTACCCCTCAACTTGCCTCTATATCCTCCCACTTGTACCTGCCATATTTTTCACTTCCCTGTGAATTCTGCTCATTCAATAAATTAGCTTACATTATTTTCATCATTTGTATGAATTTCCTCTAACATTTTTCACTATGTATTGTATTTGAATTTATAAGTGTTATTTTTTGTTTTGTTTAATTTTATAAGTGTTTGCTATAGGTCTTGTCAGACCTGGCAATGTAAGACGAATTAAATAAATATCAAAAATCAAAAATATCTAAGAGAGTGGGAAGGATAATCTAAGAATCCTTTCCAAAGATTGGACATTGATAAGTTCAAAGCTTCGCCAATTTATGGTGTTAATTTGTGTTGTTATCCTTGTCTATCATTCGACAAAACATATAGTGCTATCCTTTTCTAACTCCACCACCTTTCTGGATAGTTTTCTAATAATGTAAAAGTATAATTAACAAAATATTTCATCTCTATCATAAAAAAGCATTATTTATTAATTTTAAGAATGAACCGTTAATATTAGGTACATCAGATACCGGTATCAGCTATCTTCTATAGGAGGCAGTAGCAAGGCAGAGAATCGGCAACGTTTTTCTCCTATCTTTCTCCACTGCTATTATAACGAGGACCTCACTATATTCTATCTCTTATTTCCTTCCCTCTCTTTCCCATTCATAGTTAGCGTTATCAATTTCTATCAATCCAGTCTATAGTGAGGTCCACGTTATAATGGCAGTGGAGAAAGATAGAACAACGTTGCCGATTCTCTGCCTTGTCAATGCCTTCTATAGACAGTAGCTGATACAGGTTTATTGATGTAATATTAACTGTTCATTCTCGTTTAAAAAATCAATTTTCATAGTCAGTTTTCATAGACTAATAAACATGAAATATTTGGTTAATTAATTATTAATTCTACATTGTTAAAAGACGATCTGGCAACAGAGCAGAGCGAGAAAGAGATAGCGCTATCCGCTTTGGGCCCGTTCTTTGTACATAGAATGTAGTATTGTCCGATTCATAGTTTACCAGGTAAAAGGTTCCGCGTCCCATTGGAAGAATTTTGACAGATCTGTACCAGAAACAGTTCCAGTTCAAAGTTTCTGCCCACAGTCGAAGCGTGATAAATTGTCAGTTCAATGGTACAGTTCCAACTATCCGAGCTCTCATTGGTCGATTAATGTAGTCTGCTTGCTACTCTGCGCATGCGCTGACAGCTTGTTTGTTTACCATAGCATAGTCATCTATATATATAAAAGCGAAAAGGCACTCACTCACTGACTGACTGACTCACTTACTCACTCGCAGAACTAAAAATCTACCGGACCAAAAACGTTCAAATTTGGTAGGTATGTTCTTGCCCTTTAGAGGCGCACTAAGAAATCTTTTGGCGATATTTTAACTCTAAGGGTGGTTCTGAGGGTTTTTAAAGTTCGTCTTTTAGCATGTATATTCTCCTATTCCAATATCTTAAAATTATAATTGAAATGTCCATACCATATGTTAATATAGAACTATAATCTAGAGAGAGTACCTCTTCGAAACAGTGTTGTTCTGGTAACTAAATTAAAAATTTTGGCAGGTTGGCATAAAGTTGAGTTGACTTTGTTAGGTTGGCACCAAGTTGAAGATTGAAATGCATTTATCCAGGACTTCCTAAAAACCAATTTACCCAGTACCTCCTAAATAACTATTTAGGAGGTCCTGATTTATCGCGGAAAAAATTGATTGGTTACTGCTACTTCAATTAGAGCTATTCCTGGGAATACTATATTAATAGCCGTCAGGCTCGCTTCGCTCGCCATATCCGTTTCCAGACGTTTAGTCTGGACCCCCGACTGGATCGTCCTAACATATGATTTATCCTAACTCAGCTTTATCGAGAACAAATGAACAGAAAATGTTCAAATTTACTACAGAAGCTCAGCTGGGGTGTAATAATTTGTTGGAAGGAATTTGAAATAACGCCAAAGATACGCCCAAATTAGCGTTTCCAAAGCTTTTCTGCGTTTCCTCACCTTTTTCAATAATTGATGGAAATATATTAACAAAAATTCAGGACACAGGTTTAGCTGAGGTGGAAGAATTTTGTTCGCCAAAGATACGCCGATATAGTAACAGGTGTTTAGATCAAATTGCATAATACGTTCAAATTCGGTACAGAGGTTCCGCTGAGGTCTACATGCAGGCGAGCGAAGCGAGCTCGCTGATCTCATTTTTGGACGATCCAGTCGGGGGTCCAGGGGGTGGAGCCCTCTGGCTCGACGGATATGGCGAGCGAAGCGAGCCTGACGGCTAGTATAATACATAGCCAACAAAATTAAGTTTGATAACCATTCGTTAAATGAATTTTTCTCTATAGAAAATTTGAGAATAATGGAATGAAAGAAATGCACACTTTTCTAGACGGTAGGTTTGTAAAACAGCCTTTCTTCATTCAGGCAGCTAGTAAACGACACATTTTAGTGTAAATCAACTTTATATGTGCGCGCCAGAAGCTTGAACCAACGATTTCGAAATGGCGTTCCATGGGAACATTATTCACTAGTCACGTGATGGAACAATTTACGATTGGAACTGGAACAATTTAATGTAAACGGAACGTACACTTTGTTGAATGATAGAAAAGGATAGCAATACCATTGCTAATCAAACACAGCCATTATAACGTGGACCTCACTACAGAAGCATAGAAATCAATTCATCCAAAGTTTGTGGTGCATAAGTGGTCGACCACAAATAAACAATAAAATTGTTTCTATTATTGTCAACTGGGGTGACTAATACAATGTTAATCTTTCAATTATTGTTTTCAGGTCTCAATCACCTACTAACCTAGTACCCTATTTTGATTGAAATTATAGAATTATCACACTTTGGTGACCTGAAAAGCTTCTAACTTCAAGCCTGAAATGTTTAGATGATCACAAAGAACTAGATTTTGTTAAAAATTGTAGTTTTACTTTCCTTGCCCTATTACCATAGGTAAGGAAAGTATTGCTTTCCGAAAAAAATTAAGGTACCCAATTTCTAAATTTCTATACGTTCAAGGTCCCCTGAGTCCAAAAATTGTGTGTGTGTGGTGTGTGTGTGTGTGTGTGTGTGTGTGTGTGTGTGTGTGTGTGTGTGTGTGGTGTGTGTGTGTGTGTGTGTATATGAGTGTATGTGCGTCTGTGTACACGATATCTCATCTCCCAATTAACGGAATGACTTGAAATTTGGAACTTAAGGTCCTTACAATATAAGGATCCGACACGAACAATTTGGATCAAATGCAATTCAAGATGGTGGCTGAAATGGCGAAAATGTTATCAAAAACAGGGTTTTTCGCGATTTTCTCAAAAACGGCTTCAACGATTTCGATTAAATTTATACCAAAAATAGTATTGATAAGCTCTATCAACTGCCACAAGTCAAATATCTCTAAAAATTTCAGGAGCTCTGCCCCATCTATGCAAAGTTCGATTTTAGATTCCCAATTATCAGGCTTCAGATGAAATTTAAACAAAAAATTTTGAGTGGAAAAGATTAAGCATGAAAATCTCTACAATTAATAATTAGTAACATTTTCACCTAAAATTGAAAATAAGCACGGAATTCGAGAAAATTTTATTATTTCAATTGCAAACTGTTGGCAACTGTTGAATTCTATTAAATGATTCACTATGAAGAGATAAATCACTATGAAGCGTTATTGTCCTGTCACCAGCTGGCTCAGATCTTTGTTTATAAGTAGACTTGAGATGCGCGTGCACACTAGCGTCAGGTGATCAATTTTCATAACGGCAAGGAAAGTTGTGTGAGTGCGCCACACCAGATTTTTTCATTTAGTGTTTGCTAATTTTAACTTCATCATAACTAAGTAAAGTAAATTCGTATGGCTTTTGTTGTTGGTGGGGGGGGGGAGTCCCTTGCGGGAAGGTCCCACCGCCTGAATATATTATAATTCAAGCCGTCAATGGGCCTTACGACTGTCATACTTCAGCCGGGACCGACAATTTAACGTGCCCATCCGATAACACGGGAGTGATCTGGTTAAAAAACTTTCGGTAATGAGAGGGTTTGAACCCGGGATCTCTAGGCTGCTACGCAAGCACTCTATCCACTAGACCACGGATCACTCCACAATCCTATTATATTGAGCGAGAAATTTCTGTATATGGTAACGTATGTCCAACGGATCTCGAAAACGGCTCTAACGATTTTCACGAAATTTGGAACATAGTAGGTTTATGATATAAAAAATCGATTGCACTAGCTCTCATCCCTGGGAAAACTCGCTGAAGACATGAAAAGGATAATAATTATTTATTCTTAGAAAAACTGATGATAATTTCGTAGTCTGTCGATAACAGAAGATGTAAGTGCCTGTGTGGGAGAGAGACAGAATTAGGTTAAGCTGTGTAATCAATCAGCTTGTCTCAAGAGAAATTTTAATCGACTAGATCAAAATAATCTGATTTGTTGAAATGACATGGTTTATCACTCTAAATTAGAGTATATATCATAATATTCAAAGTTAATCATTATTTTACAGTTTCAAGTGATTAGTGAGTGTTATTCAATTTGGTTTCTAAACAATCTAAATTAGAACGTGTCTCTGTTTTCAAATGTTTGGACTGAAAATTGGACCTGAATTCAAGTGTATGGAACATAACCTACTTTTTGGACTGTTCATAGTGTATAAATCAAAATTCGGGGAAGAAACAGTTTTGGGCTGTGCCTGATTGTCCTCCCCCAATCATTTTAAAGAATTGAGTTCTGTTTATCAATAAATAAATAACGAGCGAAGCTTGATGCCCCATTATTAGTATATTAATTATATTGCAGCAAACATTGTACAGTATATCATTCTGGAATATATAAAATATAAATATATTTTATTCTCCTCTTTCCTTATAAATGTTCTATGCTTTTGTATATCAGAGCGAAGCTCGGTCCCCAGATATTCACATCTAATACTCTTCAAGTGGCTACAGATTAATCTGATTATTAAGGAGAAGAATGAAAAGGAAATATACGAGAAAATAAAATTGAGAAGAAGGAATAATAAAATTAAGAAGATACTCATGAATGATAGAGGAAAATAGAACAGGAGGGTAGATATATTGACTAGCCAGTACAGTAATATAGTTATCTGAAACTCAGTTAGGAATCAATACGGTGGTGGGGGAGAAAACAGAATTGGAAAACTAAGTTAGGACTAGGAAAAGGTCAGCGAAAGTGATGAGGAAGAGGAAGATGATGAGGAGGAGGAGTAGGGGAGAGAGAAAAAGAAAATGGAGAGTGAGAAAGAGAAAGCGAAGAAAGGGAAGTGATTGAACTCCAATAGTTTGTTATTATTAGAAACAACCAGAAGTTGAGGCTTAAAAGCAGAAGGGTTGTCAAAAAAGAGAAGAAGAAGAAGAAGAAGGAGAGGGGAATAAAGCCAAAGAAGAGAGATAAATGAGAATGAGTGGCAGGAGTGATAAAAAACCAAAAGGGAAGGAAAACTAAGAAACGCGGGAAAGGAGAAAGTGAAGGAAAAGGGCAATGAGAAGAAGGTGGAGAAGTAGTAGGAGGGGGGAGAAGAGGAGAAAGAGGAAAAACAAAGTTGGAAGAGAAGTAGTAGAAAAAGAAAAAGGAGAAGTAACAAGAGAATAAGGGAAAGGAGAAGGAGGAGAAGGAAAAGGGATAAAGGCTGTAAGACGATGAGTAGAAAAATGACGAAAAACTACTAGTGGAAGAAAAAAGCAAGGAAGAGACGGAGGAAAAGGCGGAGTAGAGTAAGGAAGAGGAGGAGGAGGAGGAGGAGGAGGATAGGAGGAGGAGGAGGAAGAGAAGAAGAGGAAGAGAAGAAGGAGGAAGAGAAGGAACAGGATGAGGAGAGGGTGAAGGATGAGGTTGAGGAGGACAAGTAGGAGTATGGGAGTAGAAGAAGGATTTTGAAAAGGGGTGAGGAGGATTAAGAGGAGGAGGTTGAGGAGGAGAAGAGATGAGGAAGAGGAGGAGGAGGATAGCGGTTGTCGGGGGGGTCCTAAATAGGAGGTGGTGAGTGAAGAAGATATGGTGAAGCAATAGTACAAAAAAGGAGAAGGGTGAAAGGAGAGAAGACGAAATAGAAGGGTGAGAAGAAAAAGAAGTGGAAGAAGAGAGTGGGGCGGCAGAAGTTTGATAAGCATATAAAACAAGAGCTTCAGCTCTATTCACTTCATTCAACTGAAGGCATCTCTAGTAGAAACTCTCAAAGAAAAGTTTATCCAACCCGTCTATCAAACATTACATTTTATAAAATTGATAAAAAATACATAAATCTCAGTCTATTCAACAAGACAGTACGAGATCGTTTACAGAAAATTCTCTAAATTTGAAACATTTTCGTGAGATAAAAGTTGTAGTGTTCCAGAGGTGTTTATCGAATTCAATTTTTGGTTGTCGTGAATTTTTTTTTGAAGATTTATTTGATTCTAAATTCTTTGTTCGAAGGAGAAGAAGCATCAAGATTGTAACACAGGTATTTATCATATTCTTATTGATTTCTCTCAAATCTAAGCATACTGTATTCTCAATTCAATTTTTACTTTCCTTGCCCTATTACCATAGGTAAGGAAAGTATTGCTTTCCGAAAAAAACTAAGGGTCCCCAATTTCTAAATTTCTATACGTTTCAAGGTCCCCTGAGTCCAAAAAAGTGGTTTTTGGGTATTGGTCTGTATGTATGTGTGTATGTGTGTTGGTTGTGTGTGTGTGTGTGTGTGTGTGTGTGTGTGTGGTGTGTGTGTGTTGTGTGTGTGTATGTGTATGTGCGTCTGTGTACACGATCTCATCTCCAATTAACGGAATGACTTGAAATTTGGAACTTAAGGTCCTTACAATATAAGGATCCGACACGAACAATTTCGATCTAATGCAATTCAAGATGGCGGATAAAATGATAAAAATGTTGTCAAAAACAGGGTTTTTCGCAATTTTCTCGAAAACGGCTCCAACGATTTTGATCAAATTTATACCTAAGATAGTTATTAATGAGCGCTATCAACTGCCACAAGTCCCATATCTGAAAAATTTCAGGAGCTCCGCCTCATCTACGCAAAGTTTGATTTTAGATTCCCAATTATCACGCTGTATCGTGACAAGAAGAATAAGGAGAAGAACAAGAAGAAGAGGGGAAAAGAAGAAGAAGTGGAAGAAGAACAAGAAGAATAAAAAGAACATGAAGAAGAGGAAAAAGAAGAAGAATAAGGAGAAGAACAAAAATAAGAGGGAAAAAGAGGA